>NC_045544.1:1551358-1808858 GCF_009769535.1 Thamnophis elegans
TTTAGTAATGAACAGCCTTGTGTTTTGCAACATAAAATTGACTGAGAAACTTTGAGATAACTTGTCAAAGCTCAGCGTAAAAATCATGGCCCTCGTATTTCCTAGGAACTATTGCTTTCCAAAACATATACTTTTGAGTTGTGCTATACAATGGCTAGTAAGTCCTTCAGCCAACTAATGAGGAAGAAAGATTCACTGGAGAAGAGCCTAATGCTGGGAACGATTGAGTGCAAAAGAAGAAGGGGACAGCAGAGAATGAGGTGGCTGGATGGAGTCACTGAAGCAGCAGGGGTGACCTTAAATGGACTCCAGAGGATGGTAGAGGACAGGAAGGCCTGGAGGAATGTTGTCCATGGGGTCACAGTGGGTCGGACAACAACATCCAATGGCGTTTCACAGGGACTTTGATTAGTGCATCCTTGTGTGGGAGACATGGACATTAGCACAATGGGTTTGAAGATTTTGGGGAAGGAGACATAAGCTCCAAATGTGACTCAGACATCAGCACTTTTGAAACCAATAGGACCCGTCCAGCCGCCACTGAAATGGGTATTAGTTGTCATGGGGGAAGCTCCATCTTCTTCCCCCTCATCTTCCTTGTGTGCAAACAGAAGCAGATCCCAGTGAATGAGGGAGGAGGAAGTTTAATGAGTTTTTCTCCCTAAGGTCAGCCTTGCAGATTTCTCCGAAGGTCACATTTACATAATGTACATTTTAGTGAGATCCTGGACTTATTTTCAACTTGGAAATCCCTAAACCAATTGATAGTTCAAAGATTTTTTTTTTTTTGAAAATTACATCTCCCTGCCTTAGAAGTGTTTAGACCAGTGTTTCTCAACCTTGGCAACTTGAAGATGTCCGGACTTCAACTCCCAGAATTCCCCAGCCAGCATTCGCTGGCTGGGGAATTCTGGGACTTGAAGTCCAGACATCTTCAAGTTGCCAAGGTTGAGAAACACTGGTTTAGACCAATTCAGGAATCTAGTAATGGGAAGCACTCGATAGGTGGACAAAAATGCCAGATCCAGGCTAAACATCTGGCTGAAAGTACAACCAACTGTAAAATATTATTATTTTGTATTTTCTTCTAATATTTGCTAGGAAAATTGCATGTAGACTTGAGAAAAATTGGTGACGTTACTTGCTTATTTATTAAACTCATATGCTACCTATCTCGTCTAGAGAGACTCTAGGTGGCTTACAAGCATATACCAATGCGTTAATTGTTACTCTGACGAGCGTAAGTGCCTTTCTTTGTGCTGCAGTGGTACCATCAGCCCCTGGATGTGTTGTTGCGACAAGAAACACAAAAACCTCTGTTATTGTGAACTGGGACAAGCCAAAACATGAAGAAGATCTGATCGGCTATTACGTTGATTACTCTGTAGTAGGATCAAATCATTGGGAAGCCTGCAACCATAAGCCAATCAAGTATAACAGGTAAAGGCGATATATGTGTTTAACAACATTCCTTGACCTTCCGCATATGCCTGTATATATATTTTGGTTAGTCCTTTCTACAAGCATAGCTGGTGGGGAATTCCTGGAGTTGAAGTCCACAGAGTTGCCAAGGTTGGACACCTCTCTTCTAGGATGAGGGTAATCCATCGATTTAAAGGGTCCATCATTGGAGCAACCACGAGACTCTGAATTAATAGGTAAAGAAATAGAACAGGAAAGAACATTGCAGGAGGGCTGCGTAGGAAAGTGACTGGCTGCTAGTGGGAGGGAGTTGCCAGCCTTGCAGCCAATCAGAGGTGGGCCTCTTACTGAAATGGAATGACCTGCTAGGGATCATCTACATCAGGAATGTCAAACTCATGGTGCCATGTTGTTGTCACGTGACATACCAAGACTCCCCCCCCCTTTGCTAAACCGGGGTGGGCGTGGCCAGTGCATGATGAACTCCCCGCAGAGATCCGGACCCTCACCTCTCTCCAGGCCTTCCGGAAAGCCGTCAAAACCTGGCTGTGCTGGCAGGCCTGGGGTTGATGAGTTCCCCTCCCCTCTCGACTGGTATGGCTGTGTGATTTTCGTGTATTTTAATTATGTGTACTGTTGTTTATGTTCCCTTCCCCCCCCTGAGTTGTTCGCCGCCCTGAGTCCCTCCCGGAGAAGGGAGGCATACAAATAAACCAAATACAATACAATACAATACAATACAATACAATGATGCATCTGGCCCCTGAGTTTGACACCCCTGATCTATGCTAAAGGGCTGAAGACAGCTCAGGTGAGAAAACAGTAAATTACATTGAATTAAAACTGGAAAACAAAGGCATTTGCAATGGTGTAGGAGAGGCAGAGTATCCTTGCAAAGCGGTGAGTGAATTGCCCATATCCACAACACAAAACTGTGGGTCTGTCTTCTGTCCCAAAGCAAAAAATAAATCTTCTCTGAAAAAACCAAGTACAGTTCCTCTAACCGTCCCTTGTCTGTGTAAGCAGGAACCTGATCAACAGTCAAAAATCAGAGTGTAAGAATCCCAATGGGCACATCAGAACGGACAACCTGTTCAGGATTAGAGTTAGCACGGGCAAGTTTCTAGATTCATAGTTTTTCACCTCACGGCTGTTTTGCGCAGATCAATTGTTTGTTGCTTGCACAGGGGAAGCCTTTCCACTTTGTAACAGTCCAAGCAGATGCCTTTAAAATTAAGCAGCCAAAGCAGCTCACTTCCCTGTTCCTTCAGGTTCACCATGCACGGCCTGACCACAGGAGAGAGATACGTCTTCCGCGTGAAAGCAGCAAACGCGGTGGGGATGAGTGAAAATTCGCAGGAGTCTGACGCCATCACAGTACAGGCGGCCCTCAGTAAGTGGGAATCGGTCAAGGATACGCTCTGAAAGGTTAAGGAGGAGTCTGATCCATTAGAAGCCATTTCTCCATAGTAACACCCGTAGTAACCTCAGCCAGTAGCAGCAGCCACCATGGGTAGTAGACTGACTTACTTATTTATTTAGTGACCATTTGAAGTTACAACAGCATTGAGAAGAGTGATTTATGCCCATTTTTCACACTTACGACCATCACAGCATCCTCATGGTCATATGATCAAAATTTCGGGTGCTTGGCAACTGAAATGTATTTATGACGGCTGCCGAGTCCCGGGGGATATGGGAATCATCTTTCATGAACTTCCTACGGTTTCCGACAAGTAAAGTTTATGTGGGAAACCAGATTTTCTTAACAACAATATAGTTCCGTTAACAATAGCAATGATTAACTTAATAAATGTGACAGAAAGGTTGTGGAATGGGACAAAAAATCATTTAGCAACTGCCTTGCTTAGCAACAGAAATTTTGGGCTCAATTGTGATCATAAGACGAGGACTACCTGTACTCTTAAAATGTAAACTTTTCCCATCTTGATATCACCATGCATTGCCAACATGGGGACTTTTCAAATAATTGTAAACTTCCACGTGATAAGCCATTGTTACTAGTGGTGCAGGGGTGGGTTTCAACCGGTTCACGGCGGTCCCCGCGAACCGGTTGGTCAGCAAACCCGGAAGTAAGTAACTTCCGGGAACGGCGAAGGGCCCGCCCGCCTGCCCACGCTCCTTACCCGGTTTTGACGAGTTCTGTGCTTCCACGCATGCGCAGAATGCATACAGCGCCTGCGCGATCCTCCAGGAGCAGCTGGAGCATCGCACAGACGCTAGTACGCATGCGTGCACTGCCCGCGTGCACGAGGACGCCACCGGCCCTGTTCCAACCGAACCGGTTGGAACGGGGTGAGAAACCCACCCCTGTAGTGGTGGGATGCTGCCAGTTTAACAACTGGTTCAGTGAACCGGCACTTTGCGCGTCCATGGGTATGTGCCTAAAGCGTTGGTGCACAGCACTGAAAATGGAGCATTTAGAAGCTCAGCTGCTTACCTTCCAAGTCAGCAACGGTAAGTAGAACAGAGAGGGGGGGAAAATCAGCTGTGCCGTGCGATTGAGATGAGCTAGAAAGCAGGAAATGAAGGACAGGATAGGGCGGGGGGGGGGCAACTGATGATCGGAGCTACCGTTTTTCCCAAACTGGTCTGAACTGGCTGAATACCACCTCTGATTGTTACATGAAAGTGCGGGTACCTGCTATGGAGAAAGGACTTGGCTTAGAAAAGGAGAAGAATACCAAAGAAGAATATGTAAATTGAAGTTGGAGAAAACAGCCTTATTTTGGTATCTACGACTTTGGGGTGAATTATTTTGGCAAACAAAGTCATAGTCACAGAAGGAAGAAAATATTGTTCGGAGAAAGGCAGAAGTAATGTTTTGGTTAAGTTTTCTTAACTCCTAATATACTTAGATTTAAAAATGCTGTTCTGTATATTTACTATGGACAATCCCCATTGATTATCAAGGGTCCTACCTCGTACAAAACATGCATTGTAAATAATTTTTTTTCTTAGACAAGTCAATCCATAAATTCATCATAATGTAATCGAAGTATAAAAGAAAGCAGTGTGATGTTATCGCTTTGTATGTGAACTATTTAGAAGTTTGCTTCACTTTTATAGCTTGCCCGTCCTATCCTTATGGAATCACCCTTCTCAACTGCGATGGCCAATCCATGACCATTGGCTGGAAGCTCCCAAGATACAGTGGTGGATCAAATATTCTGGGTTATTACATAGACAAACGGGAGGCAGAACACCACAACTGGCATGAAGTCAACTCTTCTCTGGTTAAAGAAAGAATTTATAAGGTCTGTATTGTTGCATACTCTAAATACGTGCAGCCAATATTGTTTGATTCATTCCCAATTGCTTGAATATTGCCAATTTCATATCAGCTGCGATGAACTGATCCAGACCAGATTCCATTATATAGACTAAGCAGCAGAGGTGGTAGACAGCCAGTTCTGACAGGTTCCGGAGAACTGGTAGCGGAAAGTTTGAGAGTGGGGAGGGAATGGGGATTTTGCAGTATCCTTCCCCTGCCACACCCACAAAGCCATGCTCACAGAACCGATAGTGAACATTTTTGAATCCCACCACTGCTAAGCAGTATCTTATTTTGGTGTATCTTTCACACTATTCTTTTAAAAAACATATTTAACAATATTATTTTTCTTTTTTAAAGTACAAATCCAATATAAACTATATTGATGAGTATACCATACACATAGAAATAATATTACTACAATGATGGCTGTTCATCTGCATACAAACACACACACTTATTATAAGGAAAAACTGAAATGTTCAACACATTTCTTTGCTTATTGATTTGTCTGATTCTATTCTATTCTATTCTATTTTTCTATTTTCTATTTTCTATTATTTTCTATTATTTTCTATTATTTTCTATTATTTTCTATTATTTTCTATTATTTTCTATTATTTTCTATTATTTTCTATTATTTTCTATTTTCTATTTTCTATTTTCTATTTTCTATTTTCTATTTTCTATTATTTTCTATTTTCTATTCTCTATTATTTTCTATTTTCTATTATTTTCTATTTTCTATTCCTGTTCTTTCACTCAATGGTATAAGTTCCTTTTGCAAATAATGAATTGCTACTGGTTTGATCTGAACAAAGTGGACACTTTGCTTGTGGGAAAATGCAAGGAAGAGAAATAAAAAACCATATAGAAAGTTAACATAATGCCATTTAATTCCTGCCTGATTTGAAACTAAATGATAATTATAGGTCCTATATCAAATACCCAGATTATCAAAATTGTCTCTCGTATATCAACCTTCCAAATTGGCAACCTCTCATTGAAAGCTTGGGTCATCTCAGTGTAATATACTGTAAAGCAATTTTAGGTGACCATCTATAAATGCTCATGATGCCAAAAGCTACCTGACCCATTAAGGCAGGAGCCCCCAACCTCCAGTCCATCGACTGGCAGCAGGTTGTGGACCATGCAAACGAATAAAGCACATGAAAGCAGACTCTCTTGGGGAGAAAAACCTCTCTCCATGGAACTGGTCCCTGGTCCCTGAAAGGTGGGGGCCACTGCACCACAGCTCGCTTTTCCATTATTACTTTTGAGTTGCAACCAATCTTCCCTTTTAGGATTTGTAATCATTTTTATTTTCTCTTTTTTAAAAAAAATCTTGTTTATTTAGCTGTGCAGGAGTTAAGTCCAAGTGAAATCAGAAGTTCTTAATTGGTTTGCTCTTATTATGAGATCGGATGGTTATTACCTACATTAATTTTGGATTTTTTCTTTGTAACGCTAACGCTTTGGTAAAGGTAGAGGATTTGCAAAAAAATGCATACTATGAATTCAAAATTGCTGCTGCAAATATTACTGGCGTAGGGAAATCTTCTGACTCCAGCGAGCTTTTCAAATGTGAGGCTTGGAACATGCCAGAACCAGGTAAGTAAATGGGATATGAAAATAATTACCATCTTTAAAATCGATTAGTGTTCAAACGTGTTTGTATCTTAGTAATAATCTAACGTGTTTTGTTTCTTAACCATGCTTCCTATGTGTTCCATAGCTGGACAGGTTTTCAGGATTCTGAAACTTAGCAGCCAGGGGAAGATACATCTGGTTTAGCATCTGTAGAACCAAGGAAGTTTTGAGGAGCAGCCTTTATGTTCCAGACAGAGGTGCCTTGGGGTAGGAATGGGGAATTAAGAAGTTAAGATGGCAGCTATGGCTGCAGAATTGAAACTTTGCCTCTTTTTTACATGTATCACATACATTAAGAAGGGCCAGGAGTTCTTCCACAGCAGTGGCGGATTAAGGCTCACTGGTGCGCTAAGCACTGACAAATCTTGGTGCCCCCCCTCCTTTGTACATACTGTGGAAATCTTCACTGTTTTTTTTCTTTCTTTCTCAACTTTGTGGTGGCCCCTTTGGGCCTGGTGCCCTAAGCCAGTGGTCCCCAACCCCCGGTCCGCGGACCGGTGCCGGGCCGTGGAGTACCTGGCACCGGGCCGCGCAGCGGCTGGGGCCATGATCGCTGCAGCGGCCAGGGGCCATGATCGCTGCAGCGGCCGGGGGACATGATCGCTGCAGCGCAAAGGCTCCTGGGCCATGCACAAAAGCTCCTGGGCCGTGCGCAAAGGCTCCAGGGAAGAGAGCCCCGCGCTGGTACGCACGTGATATATAAACAATCAATGTGTCGTCGCGAACAACGCCTCCCCACTCCTGCGCACGCTCAGTGGGCCACGGTAAAATTATCAAAGGCTGACTGGTCCGCGGCGATAAAAAGGTTGGGGACCACTGCCCTAAGCGCCTGCTTAGTCTGCTTAACGGTTAATACACCATTGATCCACAGGGTCACAGCTGTGTTCCTGAGTTTTTTAACCTCCCACCCACAAATGCCCCTGGTTCCAAGTTTGCTTTGGACTGACTCAAAATCAACCTTCCTTCCTTCCTTCCTTCCTTCCTCCGCCTCTGATTTCATCCTTCCTTCCTTTTATTTCACCCTTCCTCCCTTCCTCCCTCCCTCCTCTGATTTCACCTTTTCTTCCTTCCTCCTCCTCTGATTTTACCCTTCCTTCCTTCCTTACGTCCTTCCTTCCTTCCTTCCTTCCTTCCTTCCTTCTCCTCCTCTGATTTCACCTTTCCTTCCTTCTTCCTCCTCTGATTTCATCCTTCCTTCTATTTCACCCTTCCTTCCTTCCTTCCTCCCTCCCTCCCTCCTCTATTACACCTTTCCTTCCTTCCTTCCTTCTTCCTCCTCTGATTTTACCTTTCCTTCCTTCCTTCCTTCCTTCCTTCCTTCCTTCCTTCCTTCCTTCCTCCCTCCTCCTCTGATTTCACCCTTCCTTCCTTCCTTCCTTCCTTCGTTCCTTCCTTCTTCCTCCTCTGATTTCATCTTTCCTTCCTTTCCTTTCCTTTCCTTTCCTTTCCTTTCCTTTCCTTCCTTCCTTCCTTCCTTCCTTCCTTCCTTCCTTCTTTCCCCTCTGATTTCACCTTTCCTTCCTTTCCTTCTGCTTCCTTCCTTCCTTCCTTCCTTCCTTCCTTCCTTCTTTCCCCTCTGATTTCACCTTTCCTTCCTTTCCTTCTGCTTCCTTCCTTCCTTCCTTCCTTCCTTCCTTCCTTCTTCCTCCTCTGATTTTACCTTTCCTTCCTTCCTTCCTTCCTTCCTTCCTTCCTTCCTTCCTCCTCCTCTGATTTCACCCTTCCTTCCTTCCTTCCTTCCTTCCTTCCTTCCTTCCTTCCTTCCTTCCTTCCTTCTTTCTTCCTCCTCCTCTGATTTCATCTTCCCTTCCTTCCTCCTCCTCTGATTTCACATTTCCTTCCTTTCCTTTCCTTTCCTTTCCTTCCTTCCTTCCTTCCTTCCTTCCTTCCTTCCTTCCTTCCTTCCTTCCTTCCTTCTTCCTCCTCCTCTGATTTCATCTTTCCTTCCTTTCCTTTCCTTCCTTCCTTCCTTCCTTCCTTCTTCCTCCTCCTCTGATTTCATCTTTCCTTCCTTTCCTTTCCTTCCTTCCTTCCTTCCTTCCTTCCTTCCTTCCTTCCTTCCTTCTTTCCCCTCTGATTTCACCTTTCCTTCCTTTCCTTCTGCTTCCTTCCTTCCTTCCTTCCTTCCTTCCTTCCTTCTTCCTCCTCCTCTGATTTCATCTTCCCTTCCTTCCTCCTCCTCTGATTTCACCTTTCCTTCCTTTCCTTCCTTCCTTCCTTCCTTCCTTCCTTCCTTCCTTCCTTCCTTCCTTCCTTCCTTCCTTCCTTCCTTCTTTCCCCTCTTGATTTCACCTTTCCTTCCTTTCCTTCTGCTTCCTTCCTTCCTTCCTTCCTTCCTTCCTTCCTTCCTTTCTTCCTTCTTTTCCATTTCTCTATCTTTATTCTCCCTTTGCCTTCCCAAGCTCAGTGAGCCAGTTCTTGAAACCCCAAAGCATACACTTGGCTTTCAAGGATGAGGAACAGGAGGAGGCAAAGAAGAAAAGTTTGTTTCAAGGTTCAAAACACCAAAGGAACATACAGT
Source organism: Thamnophis elegans (assembly GCF_009769535.1). NCBI lineage: Eukaryota > Metazoa > Chordata > Lepidosauria > Squamata > Natricidae > Thamnophis > Thamnophis elegans. The sequence continues at coordinate 1,560,247 of NC_045544.1, forward strand.
TTTTGAAGAGAAAAATTCTCCTCAGTTCCTGCTTTGTTTTAAAAGGCTGGCGGTAAAATTTAGATAATTTCCAAGTTTAACCCAAGTTAACTTTGGATGGCTTGTTTGTCTCTATAATTAAGCAAAGTACACATCAATTTATGCTTAATGTTTGCTTGTTTTGTTTGGGGGAAATATGCCTTCAGGCTCAAGTTTTTGATCCAAAACGAATGAAGCTGCCAAGAAAACAACAATTCTCATGCTGATAGGGAAGGAACGGTTGTTTACCTCCCAGAATCCTTTCTCTCACCTTCTACTATAGATTATTGCCTTTGTACATGTTTGCAAGGCGTCTGTTGAATTTCAAGCAGTCCCTTTGTCTACAACGGATGCATCTGGAACAGAGAAAACGTTTGGTTTATATACAGCCTGCTTTGTCCTGCCTTATTTGAATAAACGGGATTGAATAATGAAATAGGGAGATTGGCACAAATCTGTTCTTGTTCTTTTAATAGGAGGCTATTTTAATGCTGAGATATAAATATTAATATGGAGAGCTGGCTGCAGTGGCATTACTCGGTTTGCAACCAGAGAGACTCAAAAGGTGGTGCCAGGTTCTTCCTTCCTTTGAAGGCCCCCTCCCTCTGTCAGTGGCCCTTTCTGCCAATCAGCCTTGCATGGGGTGTGCCAACAACATTGTTCTTCCACCTTGGCAGGGACTCAACTCACAGTGCAGAAGTTCCACCTAGCAATTTGTGAAGTTGGCATTCCAAGGCTTTGGAAACAGGAAAGTTTCCCATTTGCTGCGACTCTGATTTTATATTGTCTACCTGAGCTGGAGTTTTTCAGCTGGATTGAATAGGCAACCCTGTCAATGTCTTCATAGTCATGCGCCTTCCTTCCTTCCTTCCTTCCTTCCTTCCTTCCTTCCTTCCTTCCTTCCTTCCTTCCTTCCTTCCTTCCTTCCTGTCATTCACTCCCTCCCTGTCACTTCTTTCTTTCTTTCTTTCTTTCTTTCTTCCTTCCTTCTTTCCCTCTTTCTTTCTTTTCCTTCCTTCCTGTCATTCACTTCCTCCCTCTCTCTTCTTTCTTTTCCTTCCTTCCTTCCTGTCATTCACTCCCTCCCTCTCTCTTCTTTCTTTCTTTCTTTCTTTCTTTCTTCTTTCCCTCTTTCTTTCTTTCTTTCTTTCCTTCCTTCCTGTCATTCCTTCCTCTCCTCTCTCTTCTTCTTGTCATTCACTTCCTCCCTCTCTCTTCTTTCTTTTCCTTCCTTCCTTCTTTCCTTCCTTCTTTCCCTCCCTCCCTCTTCTTTCCTTCCTTCCTTCCTTCCTTCCTTCCTTCCTTCCTTCCTTCCTTCCTTCCTTCAGAGAATAAGAGAGTAACAGAGTTGGAAGGTTTCTTGGAGGTCTTCTAGTTCAACTCCCTGCTCAAGCAGGAAATCCTGAAACATTTCAGACAAATGGCTGTTCAATCTCTTCTAATCCTAACATCTCCACATGGAAATGATTTGAAAAATGCTGGAATAGCTGTACTATTCCTTTTGTAGCTTACAACAAGACCACCTTTAGCTGTCTGTACTATTAACCCAAGATACAATCTAATTATGACATAAAACAAACAAAGATTATGTAGTTGTGGAAATAATGATGGGTGGTGAAAGACCATTTCTGCAAAATTTATGTATAAGATCTAAAAGACCATACAATGCTCCATAAAATTCATATATCTTCTTTTTGGAGAAAAGAAGCCTTGGTGGTTTTTTTAAAAATGGTGTCCTAATATGTAAAGTACTCTCTTCTTAGATCAGGGCATTATAACAGTTAATTAACGTGAATTATTTAATTGATATTAAAGTGAAGTTAAGCATTAGCCATTTGTCCAAAGTAAGGAACTGCTTCTATGATTTGATGGGAGATTTAGATCTAGATCTTCCATTAAGAAACTCCACATTTGCAGACCAAAATTGTGTTTGGATTAAAAATGGGTCAGTATATGCTTTTGATCTCCCAAACTGAAATTGCAATAAAAAGAAGATCATATATCCTACGTACCAGTGGTGGGTTGCAGGCGGTACGCCCCTGTACGGGGGCCTGCCTGGAGCACCAGATACTGTTCCAGTACAGTGCTCCGGAGGACCCACCTGCCAGCCCGAGCTCCTTACCAGTCTTTAAGTCTTCGTGGCTTCCGCGCATGCACAAGGCACATACAGTGCCTGCATTGACATAAAACAAACAACGATTATGTAGTTGTGGAAATAATGATGCGTGGTGAAAGACCATTTCTGCAAAATTTATGTATAAGATCTAAAAGACCATACAATGCTCCATAAAATTCATATATCTTCTTTTTGGAGAAAAGAAGCCTTGGTGGTTTTTATTTTTTAATGGTGTCCTAATATGTAAATTACTCTCTTCTTAGATCAGGGCATTATAACAGTTAATTAACGTGAATTATTTAATTGATATTAAAGTGAAGTTAAGCATTAGCCATTTGTCCAAAGTAAAGAACTCCTTCTATGATTTGATGGGAGATTTAGATCTAGATGTTCCATTAAGAAACTCCACATTTGCATACCAAAATTGTGTTTGGATTAAAAATGGGTCAATATATGCTTTTGATCTCCCAAACTGAAATTGTAATAAAAAGAAGATCATATATCCTATGTACCAGTGGTGGGTTGCAGGCGGTACGCCCCTGTACGGGGGCCTGCCTGGAGCACCAGATACTGTTCCAGTACAGTGCTCCGGAGGACCCACCTGCCAGCCCGAGCTCCTTACCAGTCTTTTAAGTCTGCGTGATGCTCCGCTGAGTAGCTGGAACATCGCGGAGGTGCTAAGATGAATGCGTGTGCTGCGTGCCCCCATGTGGACGCTGCTGGGCGGAACCCACCACTGCTATGTACCCTCTACAATATTAAAGCCACATGAACAGATTTCATGCATATTTTAATTTGAATCTACTGATTGGTGCCTAGTGAAAAAGTCTCAAGTTAAGAGTAAATAATTTTTAATGCACTGGAGGTTTTCAGAACACCATTCTTTTATGCAAAGATCCGTTTTATCATTTCAGCCACATTGTGGAGGGTGGTAGGTATGACACATTTTTGTGGCTTGGATTGCTAAACCAAAGGTTGGCATTCAGATGCTCAGAGGCACCGTTTTCCTGCAGACAAATTTCCTTTGCTAGCTAGCAGATTTTTGCTTCTAGTTAGCTTAAAACATTTTTTTAAAAAAATAGAATAAGATGCACTATCCTTTATCTGTTTAGGTCCTCCCTATGATCTTACATTTTGTGAGATTAGAAACACCTCCCTTGTAATGCTCTGGAAAGCTCCTATTTATATTGGGAATAGTCCTGTTACTGGATATTTTGTTGACTACAAAGAGGAAGAAGAGGAAAATTGGACCACATTCAATGAGAAACCAACGCCGCACCATTACTTAAAGGTACAAAAACGTTCTGTTGGCTATATTTTTTGGTTTAATTTTTTTTAATTTCACCAGAAACAAGTATATTGTCAACAATTTGCTTCTTTTGGTTGGGTTAGTTTGAGCTCCGGGTTTTAGTAATTATGATGTAAACAACAGATTTCCTGACATTTCACCAAAGTTATGCTTAGTATCTTCAGAAACAAGAAGGTCTGCTATGATCCCAGGCAGTTGAACAGTCCTGTCTTTGTAACCAGGTGTCCTAACTTTGATTGGTCTTCTCTGAGCTACTTTCCAATTGGCGCAGATTGGTGAAGGCTCATCAATGATAAGCCGAGGTGGCACAGTGGTTAAATGCAGCACTGCAGGCTACTTCAGCTGACTGCAGTTCTGCAGTCCGGCTGTTCTAATCTCACCGGCTGAAGGTTGACTCAGCCTTCCATCCTTCCGAGGTGGGTGAAATGAGGACCCAGATTGTTGGGGGCGATATGCTGACTCTGTAAACCGCTTAGAGAGGGCTGAAAGCCCTATGAAGCGGTATATAAGTCTAACTGCTATTGCTATCTCTTCTCTATTGATTCTTTCTTTGTCCCTAATCCTGATTGGTCACTTTGATAGTCTTGGTTCCTGACTGGTACTTTGCTCATGATGACTTCTGATTGGTCATGCTGATTCCCGATTTTTTTCCTTTGTACATGCTGGGTTTTTATCGGTTAATCTGAGCAGCCGTGTCCTTAATGAGTCCTTGTCCAGGCAGGTTTCTAATTGGTGTAGCACAGGAGCCCCCCAACCCCCAGTCTGTGGCCTGGTGCCAGGCTGAAGCTCAATTTGGAATTGGGCCATGGAAGTGGTGGGGCAGTGTGTGTGCGTGCATGCCTGCAACGTGGCACGCATGTGTGTTCGTGAAATCATCCCCTTTCCCCCTGTCACTGCCACCAGCCCTGCCTCCACCAGTCTGCCAAGCCAGAAAGGTTGGATGGAGGCCGCTGTATAACAGATCATCTTATGGAAGAGGCCAGACACAGTTCCTAGCGAAACATCAGGACATCTGCAGTCCAGAACATGGTCACCAAACCTTTGAAACTCAATGCTGTCTAACAGATACAGCCCATGAAAGCCAATGTCAACGGACTTTTTTATTTGTTACTTTTTAAACAATAAATTTACCTGCCAGATATTCATTATTTCCCCTTCATTACTATGGCTCTCCTAACCCTTTGTTAATCAGCATTGTGTTTGCTTTTTCTTGCTACAATTTCTTTTTTTACGTGCAAGACAAAGGAAGGGAAGATTTTGGATTTCCAAGGTTGCAAAAATGCATTTGATGGGGGCCCCAAACCAAGAAAGACATGTGGTGGTTGTTCCAAGCAGATTCCTTTACTGTCCCACACCTATAGACAGAATCTTGCCAAAATGAACACCATCTATCTGCATCTACTGGATATACTCTGAGAATTATTAGGGAGGGGCTGTCTTCACCCTCTTTCTCTCACATAAAACATATGGACATCTTACTTCCCTCCCTCCTGGGAATCTACTACATTCCCTTACAGCAGTGTTTCCCAATCTTGGCAACTTGAAGATATCTAGACTTCAATTCCCAGAATTCCCCAGCCAGCGGGGAATTCTGGGAGTTGAAGTCTGGACATCTTCAAGTTGCCAAGATTGGGAAACACTGCCTTAGAGTAAAAGAGGAAACTCTCCCACTATCTCTTAAGTTTCATCGACTACATACGTGTCCTATTAAATCTTCCTTGTGTATCTTCTTTCAGATAACAGAGTTACATGAAGGCAAATGCTACTTGTTTCGAGTTCGCCCAGTGAACAATGCTGGCATAGGGAAGCCGTCGGATATTTCCGAAGCTGTCCTTGTACAGGCGAAGCCGGGTAAGAAATAGGATCTTTTTTTTCCTGAAATGTAGAGCTCTCACTGTCGGATTTGTTTTCTCCTAAAGCAGAGTTTTAAAAATCTTTCATTCTTTTCCAGCCATTTAAAGTTTGCAAACTTTGGTAGGTTGATATCAAAATTGATCAGACCCACATTCTCACCCAGAGGTTCCCACAGCCAAATATAGTAGAAGCAGCTAGTCATGGAAAAGACCATAAATATGACCACCTGCCATGGAGTTCCCAAAGTTGAGGAGTTTTCCAGAAAACAGAGCTGCTACCCAAAGTTTATCACCTAAAACATGGCTGAATATGCGAGGATTAAGAAATCCAAAACATGGTATTCAATAATACAATAGGAGAGTTGGAAGGGACCTTGGAGGTCTTCTAGTCCAACCCCCTGCCTAGGCAGGAAGCCCTATACCATTCCAGACAAATGGCTGTCCAAATCTTCTTAAAGACTTCCAGTGTTGGAGCATTCACAACTTCTGGAGGCAAGTTGTTCCACTGATTAATTGTTCTAACTGTCAGGAAATTTCTCCTTAGTTCTAAGTTGCTTCTCTCCTTGATTAGTTTCCACCCATTGCTTCTTGTTCTGCCCTCAGCTGCTTTGGAGAATAGCTTGACTCCCTCTTCTTTGTGGCGACACCTGAGATATTGGAAAACTGCTATCATGTCTCCCCTAGTCCTTCTTTTCATTAAACTAGACATACCCAGTTCCTGCAACCATTTCTCATATGTTTTAGCCTCCAGTCCCCTAATCATCTTTGTTGCTCTTCTCCACACTCTTTCTAGAGTCTCAACATCTTTTCTACATTGTGGCAACCAAAACTGAATGCCGTATTCCAAGTGTGGCCACACCAAGGCATTATAAAGTGGTATTACACTTCATGTGATCTTCATTCTATCCCTCTGTTTATGTAGCCTAGAACTGTGTTGGCTTTTTTGGCAGCTGCTGCACATGGCTGGCTCATTTTAAATGTTTGCCCACTAGGATTCCCTCTCACAGTTACTACTATTGAGCAAGGTACCACCTAAACTGTACCTGTGCATTTTGTTTTTCTTGCCTATATGTAGAACCTTACTTTTTTTCACCATTGAATTTCATTTTGTTAGTGCCCAATGTTCAAGTTTGTCACGATCCTTCCGTATCTTAAGCCTGTCTTCTGGAGTGTGGGCTATTCCTGCCAGCTTGGTGTCATCTGCAAATTTGATGAGTTCCTCATTTATCCCCTCACCCAGATCATTGATGAAGATGTTGAAGAGTACTGGGCCCAAAACAGAGCCTTGGGGTACTCAAGATTCAGATTTGGGGAGAACAAACAATACTTAGGGTATATTCTGAACTACAATCCTGCCTTATAGGTACAAAGGAAATCAGTGCTGGTGTGGATGAGGAAGGCAGTATTTATCTTGAGTTTGACTGCAAAGAAATGACAGATGCTTCTCATTTTACCTGGAGCAAATTCTATGAAGAGATAGAAGATCACGATAAATTTAATATTGAAACCATTGGAGACCAGTAAGTTCATCAGGTCCTTTATGAATGTTTTTAAATGTATGGTTTCTTTTAGAAAAATACTAATCTTGCTTTTTTTTAAAAAAAAAAATAATTAAAAACATATATTTCAGCTCTAAACTCTATTTTAAAAACCCTGACAAAGATGATTTGGGAACTTACTCTGTTGCTGTTAGTGATACTGATGGAGTCTCATCTAGTTTCATTATGGACGAAGAAGGTAAAAACACAATTTATATTTTCTTATTAACCTGCACATTTGAGTAAAGCTGCCATCTGCATTTTCTTGTTTCTTTGCCTGAAAGGATTTGAAACTTCTTTAGAGGGAAAAAAAACTCTTTACAAAATAAATAGCCTGTGGAATTGGCATTTTTGCTTTGTAAATATGCCGTAATATTTTACAATCAGTCTTCCATAGGCTTTCCTTGTTATAACCACAAAGTTTTATAGGATTATTCCTTCAAGACATTACTGTATTGAATAGAATTGAATAGAAAATAGAATAGAACAGAACTGAAAATAGAATAGAAGAGAAATAGAATAGAATAGAAAATAGAACAGAACAGAAAACAGAATAGAATAGAACAAAACAGAACAAAGAATAGAATGGAATGGAATAAAATAGAATTCTTTATTGGCCAAGTGTGATTGGACACACAAGGAATTTGTCTTTGGTGCAGATACTCTCAGTGTACATAAAATAAAAGATATCAAGAATCATAAGACTATCACTTAATGATAGTCATAGGGTACAAATAAGCAATCAGGAAACAATCAATATCAATATAAATCATAATGGATACAAGCAACAAAGTTACAGTACTGCAGTCATAAGTGGGAGGAGATGGGTGATAGGAACGATGAGAAGGCTAATAGTAATAGTAATGCAGCTTTAGAGTAATAGTAATGGAAGCCAACCTTTACCAACTTCTGTATCTCAGAGGGAGTAATATCCCTCTGTTCCTATAGATGAGTAAAACTTTTCAATGGGCTGGCTTGCTTCTAATAAAGATAGAAATGAGAGCAAAACATTTGTGCGTTTCACTAGTTAATTTTGTCATTTCTTTGTTATTTGAAAATTGGCAGAGCCTGCAATCGCTTCCATTTCCCCAGACTTGATTAGCAATTCTAATATGTTAAGTCTTGCTAATCCTGGTCTCCCATGCTTTGCTCAATTTTTGTGAGCGCTTACTGACAGCTACTACATATACTACAAAAACATTTTCTCTCCACCAGATTCCATGCTTTTGTTGGAATGAGACCCCTTTTTAAAAAATGATACACTATGGAATTATGCTGGCAGATAAAACAAGATATAGATAACATTACTGAACCTGCGGATATTTTACCTCATATTTACATTTTAGTGCATTTCTTTATAATTAAAATATGGGTCATTATTTTTAAACTCTTTGTGTTGCCTTTGACCAGTGTTTCTCAACCTTGGCAACCTGAAGATGTCTGGACTTCAAGTCCCAAGAATTCCCCAGCCAGCGAATGCTGGCTGGGGAATTCTGGGAGTTGAAGTCCAGACGTCTTCAAGTTGCCAAGGTTGAGAAACACTGCCTTTGACTATTATGATAAGCTATGATTTAGCACAAGGATGAGTCTACATTTCCTGGAAATTGTACTTTCTTCATTTTGTAAGAAGTTCAAAAATTATGGCTTCGTTATCTGAGCTATAGCCAACATCAATTACAGTTGCTTTAATAACCCAGTTTTGAAAGCCGTGGTTGAATGGTAGTTTGTTTCTATTAGACCATAATTAAAATAAAGCATTCAGTGGTTGGTTGATACAACTAAAATGAAGTCGTAATGGTAGTGCTTCTTCAGGTTTTGTCCAAGGGGAAGGCATGGGATGGCTACACATTGGGGGTGCAGCTAAGCTGGATTCTATCGCAAGATAGTTTATCATGAAGGTGTGATCCTTTCATAGGATGGTTTGTCATGATATCAGAATCCAAACTTTGCCTCTTTTTCAAGACTTGAATTTTCAGACTTGTGTTCCTTTATTGAGCTAAAGTTTCTTGGTATTGCATGGATTCGTACATTTTTTAAAAACTAATGTTTAGTTTGACGACCTACATATATTAAAACAATAGGTTAAAATTTGCTCTTCATTTCAGAGCTTGAACGTTTGATGACACTAAGCCGTGAAATCAAGAATCCAAGTAAGTAGGAGGCCTGAATCTAATGTGCAGTCCCCGGAGTAACGCATTTGTACACGGTGATTGAAGTAAAGCAATAAAAGCCTTTTTGGTAGAACAGCTTGCTTATCCTTCTATTAATTAAATGCAAATATTAGCTTCTGTTTAAAGGAGATCTTCTTCACTATTGCAAATGTATTTGGATGAATGGAGTCAGATGGAATTTATCTAATATTTGCTGGATTATATATTTCCTGTAAGAGCTGTAAATGGCGCAATAAATGCAGCTGAAATTTGTCTCCTTAATCATGCAGAACTTTTCTTAATACATGCCTGTGATACAGATAGAAGAGAATATTTGTAGCTCAGGGTTCAACTGTGGAGTCCTTGATGCCCTTTGAGTTTTCGTTGTTTTCTTGCAGACGTGCCATTACTCAACTAGGTAACACCATGAGTGCTTAGATGATGATGATCAATGATGATGTTACCTAGTTGGGTAATGAAACATCTGCAAGAAAACCACCATGCTCAGATAACACCAGAGAAACCCCATAAACCTGTGGAAACACATTGGAAAAGTTCTAAAGCTTTCACTGTATTTCTATCGTGTATTGATTAAGATTTTTAGAAGCATCAAGCTACTGGCACTGACGTTTTGGATAGGTCTCCGTATAACAGCTTTACCTATGCTGTTTCCTTCTAGCTATTCCTTTGAAGTCTGAATTAGCCTATGAGATTTTGGATAAAGGAGAAGTGCGTTTCTGGATTCAGACTGAGAGCCTTTCGCCTGAGGCCACCTATCGATTTATAATCAATGACAGTGAAGTTTCCAATAGTGATGTAAGTTTAGAATTTGGATGATATAAAGCAAACTTGGGAAAAGTAGTCCAATTCGGTCATGAAGGAATGCAATATTTTATTGTGTGTATGTGTGTGTATGTATGTATGTATGTATGTGTGTGTGTGTATGTATGTATGTATGTATGTATGTATGTATGTATGTTGTATTTGTGCTGATAAATAAATAAAGGGAGACTAGTATAGATCTATTTCAAGCTATTTAGCTCTCATCAGCTAGCCATACCCTTACTGGGATTTGAACCTGTGCTGTATTACATATTAAGCAGTTGTGTTAACCACTAAGCCACAAGGTTCTCCTCCTTTATCAGCTGAGCCAAGGAAACCGGTATGCATTTAGTGTCACAACCCCTGGTATGCCCAAATATGTGACAGCACAGCACAGGTTTATTTATACAACATTATAATTCAACAAAAAAAACCCCATACTTTTAAAAAAGGCAATCACACGTTAAAATGTTTTAAATGGCAGCATTTTTAAAAAAAACTCCTCTTACCACCAACATTGAACTCAAAATGTCCATTCCATTCCATTTCAATGCCTGGAATTAAATGTAGAAATAGTAGTGGACTTAGCGGCACGAATATATTTAAAAATGCACATACATTTCCCCCCTTTTCTTGACGGAAAAGGTTTTATAATGCTAGTTACATGAAAAGCTTTTAAGTCTCATGAAATATCCTTTCATTTCATTGCACTGTTCTATTGTATAGGGACAGGTCTGAAGAAGAACCATTCTGCATTATAAAATTGTAACTTGCTTACTTTTCATACCCTTAGTGGAGTCCTAATCCTGACTGACAGAATTGGTTGATTTTTGTTGTTTGCATTTGCAGTGTGAATAAACTCTTTAATTTCTCCCTTCTTTTCTAACTTCTATATTTTTCTTTTTGCAACACTACAAAAGCTTTGGCATCAGAGCCATCGCTTTTATTTTCAAAGTGCTGTATATTATTTTACCTCTTCAATTAACACGCCATAAGGAGTTATTTGCATTTGGAGATTAATTATATATATATATATATTTGGTAGAAATTCACATATAAGCTTGTATTTGTGGCTGCCATAAAACCATTGAATTTCATCTGACTGCATAATGGCCGTTATCAGAAACCTAATTCTTGTTAGGTAGTCCTCACATTACAACCAGAATTTCCATCATAAGCCACTGTGTTCATAAATCACGTCGGACCCAACTTTATGACAATTTTTGTAGTGGTCATTCAGCAAATCACTTGTTAAGTAAATCACAAGGCTGTTGAGCTAATCCAGCTTCCCGTTGGTCACAACCCATGATTATGCGATTGCAAGAGATTGCGACTGGTCATAAATCAGGGGTGGGTTTCTCGCCCTGTTCCAACCGGTTGGAACGGGGCCGGCGGCGTCCTCGTGCACGAGCGCGGCGCACGCATGCGTACTAGCGTCTGTGCGATGCTCCAGCTGCTCCTGGAGGATCGCGCAGGCACTGTATGCGTCCTGCGCATGCGTGGAAGCACAGAACTCGTCAAAACCGGATAAGGAGCGCGGGCGGGCGGGTGGGCCCTTCGCCATTCCCGGAAGTTACTTACTTCCGGGTTCGCCGACCAAACGGTTCGCAGGGACCGCCGCGAACCGGTTGAAACCCACCCCTGTCATAAATGCAAGGTGATTGCCAATGCCCGAATCGCAGCCACATGAGCACAGGGGGTGGTGTGACAGTTGTTAGAGCAAGTATAGGACAGGCCACTTTTTCCAAGGCTGCTGTAACTTTGAACTTCTGTCAAATGAACAGTAGTACGCTGCGGGCATTGTCTCCTACAGGTATCTCCTGATTACTTTAGATTAAGAATTTGCCACTGGACCAAATAGATACTTTTCAACAAGATTCTAAGTCAGTGTTTCTCAACCTTGGCAACTTGAAGACGTCTGGACTTCAACTCCCAGAATTCCCCAGCCAGCATTCGCTGGCTGGGGAATTCTGGGAGTTGAAGTCCAGACGTCTTCAAGTTGCCAAGGTTGAGAAACACTGTTCTAAGTGGAACACAATTGCTTTTCCTTTGAAATATATTTGTTAAATAAAAATGTATCGTTAAAAGAAGATGACTTTTATTAATATCTCTAGTTAGTAGTTTTCATCTTGTGAACTGGGGCTATAAAATAGAATAGCAATAGCAGTAGACTTATATACCTCTTCATAGGGCTTTCAGCCCTCTCTAAGTGGTTTATAGAGTCAGCATATCGACCCCAACAATCTGGGTCCTCATTTTACCCACCTCGGAAGGATGGAAGGCTGAGTCAACCCTGAGCCGGTGAGATTTGAACCGCTGAACTGCTGATCTAGCAGTAGCCTGCAGTGCTGCATTTAACCACTGCGCCACCTTGGCTCTAAGAAGAAATACTGCATGCAAACATTACATGAACAATAAGTTGTGTTTCTTACAGCTCCCAGCATTCCATTTCCTTGGCTCATCCAGCAAGGCCTATTGGGAATTTATAGTACTCAACTATAACTAGTGGCCCAAACTTTCCCCGTCCCAGTGCAGAAAGATTACAGTTAAGGTTAGAGGCTCCCATAGAGCCCAGGGGTGTCCAAACTTGGCAACTCAAAGACATGTGTACTTCAACACCCAGAATTCCCCAGCCGGTCTTAGAGTTGCCAAGTCTGGAGGTCCCTGCCCTAGGTCAAAGTTGTCATAACTGTGAGTGTCACCTGGCAATGTAGCCCCACCCTCTTTGGTATCTTAGAAGATGTTTTCAGTGACTGTTAAAAAGGGGGGATGAACCTTTGATTACCTAGTTGTATCCACCATTTTGACTTCATATCTCTTCCCAATGAATATTCCTGGTTAATATTTTTTTCTTTTCTATATCAATTTAAGGACAGAATAGCTTTTCTGGGAGTTTGGTAGAATTCTCTGCTTTTTTTTTTTTAATTAAAAGCAAATTTGGTCCAAGCACTATATGCTACTTCCATCCTAAACCCTACATTATAGCAATAGCAATAGCCGTTAGACCTATATACCACTTCATAGGGCTTTCAGCCCTCTCTAAGCGGTTTACAGAGTCAGCATATCACCCCCACAGTCTGGGTCCTCATTTCACCCACCTCGGAAGGATGGAAGGCTGAGTCAACCTTGAGCCGGTGAGTTTAGAACCACTGAACTTCAGATAACAGTCAGCTGAGGTGGCCTGCAGTACTGCACCCTAACCACTGCGCCACCTCGGCTCTTATCTGAATATTCACTTTTGATTTGGGTAGTACTTTATCCTATGACTGATTCACTAGAGGAAAGAAATTGACATTTGTTCCCAGCAGGATTCCTGACAGATTTTTTTTTAAATGCCCTTCCTGGGAACAGTTTTATGTGGCCTTAATCTAGTCATGGATTTCTTCCCCTGGGGACTAACATAGCTATGATTGTTTTTCACATACATAAGATTAAACAAAGGCCGTACGGCATGTGCATAAATCAGTTCCCTGCTGTGCAAGTATCTGAAATGGAGCCTGGGGCATTATAAAATTGCAATAGCCATTTGAAGCGGGGTCTTAATTCTCATACCGTCTAAAAAAGGAAGGCTTAGAGATAGTAAAGGGGAAAACGAGAGAGAGAGAAAGAGAAAGAGAGAGAGAGGGGGGGGAGAGGGAGAGAGAGACTCTGTTTTTATAGAAGTGGCAAATAGTGTGAACAGATCCATAGATGTGATCCATAGGATGCCACCATTTTTAACTTCTATGGACCTCTCTTCATATTTAAGGGGACCTGCATAATCGCGGAGGGCAAAATCGCGCATTCCCAAGCACTCAGTACCCTAAACCTAACCCTAAACCTAACCCTAAACCTAACCCTAAACCTAACCCTAACCCTAAACCTAACCCTAAACCTAACGCTAACGCTAAACCTAATGCTAAACCTAACCCTAAACCTAACCCTAAAACAAACCCCTAAACCTAATCCTAACGCTTACCTTAAATGAAGTCGGCTTTCTGCCGCGGCGCCGTTTTAAAGCGCCCTTATGTTGCCGCGCTGTTGTCGCGGCGGTGATGACGCGCGGTGATGACGTCGCGGCTTTAGCGCCGCGATTTTGACCAGCGCGGTTTTGTCGTGCCACGGCATAAGTGCACTAATGTGCCTATTGTCCCTATCATCTTTTAATTCTCTTCTTTTGCTTATTCAAGTTTGTAATTTTTGTTGGATGAATAAAAGAACAAATAACACCCCCACCCCCCCGAGTTCCTTAAACTCTGTCTCCTCCTTAACAGAGATTAAGGTACTGTAAGGTTATAATTCCCACCGATTTAATTTTGTCTCCGAGATGTCAACCAGTCTGCCAGTCTGTTGCATCCTGTAGCTATCCTATGCCTGAGATAACCTTTCCCCTATCTAATTTCCAGGCGCATAAGATTAAGTGTGACCATTCAACGGGCACGATTGAGATGGTGATGGACCACTTTACTCTTGAAAATGAAGGGACCTACACGGTTCAGCTTCAAGATGGGAAAGCCAAGGCACAATCCTCGTTGGTTCTCATTGGGGACGGTAAGTTGCCTGGATTCTTTTGACCTGGGCTGTTATGTGATAAGTTTTACTGTCTTTTGGAATATCTGATGGATCCATTCATCCCTTCTCTTCTGTCCTTTTTCAGCTTTTAAGGCTGTTTTGGCTGAGGCCCAATTGCAGAGAAAGGAATTCCTGAGAAAACAAGGTAAAATGAGATCAGCTGAAGAATAGTTTCTCTCTTTTTCTTTTCTTCTTTTTTTGATGGCAGGAACATTCGGTAAAAACAATGCAGATCCTTAATTCACTCTGGGATTAGTGAGGTTTACATAACACTTTACAGTGATCAATGCTTCGCACAATTGGGCCCACAAAAGAAAACAGGAATGGCCCACATGCTGAATTTAATGTGGTTGGATTATATCCTTTTGTCAATTTTATGTTTTTCATGATTCATTTCTGATGTATGCCCTTCCTATAGTAAATAAATTCAGTATCCTCCTGCTTCACCCGAAGCATTTGCCATTGTTGCCATAAGGCAAGCAGTTTAGTAGTAATAACGTCGGATTATGATTTGCTCCCGAGCTCTTTTTGGGGGGAGACAAAATTAAAAAAATAATATAGGAGCTTCATGCAGAATACAGAAAATATAATTCCAAGTCAATGTGTGTCAGTGCAGCAAAAGATAATATTTGGCACTTTCTTTTTGTTTACTTGTCTCTCGTGCATTTAGTTTTCTGATATTTTAGAAATTTCCTTCCTTCCTTCCTTCCTTCCTTCCTTCCTTCCTTCCTTCCTTCCTTCCTTCCTTCCCTCCCTCCCTCCCTCCCTCCCTCCCTCCCTCCTTCCTTCCTCTTACATTTTGCTTAGAATTTTGTGTTTAGAAAGCCAATATTTTGTTCATAGATACTGATAGAATAGAATAGTCTAATCTCTTCTTTAAAACTTCCAGTGTTGGAGAATTCACAACTTCTGGAGGCAGGTTGTTCCACTGGTTAATTGCTCTAACTAACATTTGTAAAGAGAAATGTTAAATTACCATAATTTAATCCAAGACTGTGCATTCCCCCACCCCCCACCCAAGAATGAGGACCGTCTTTGGCCTTTGAGTAATATGGAGAAACTGCTGGATGGAACCAAAATAGAACTTTTTTCTGGTTTTCTTAAGCTTTATAATTTAAATTACTTTATAATTTAATTATTCTCTAGTGTTCTGTGTTCACTAACTGTCCTGCCTTTTCACACAAAACATTGCAAGCTATTATCATTCCAGGACTTCTGGGATTCCAGGTGAACCTGGAACCTCAGAGTTTGCTCATCTGCTTTATTTTATTCCCGTTCTAAAGCCTACCCTGAACATCCATCTGCACATTTTTTCCCCCTGTTCTTATGTCAATAACAGGGAGCCTCTTTTATTTCCCTTGAGATCTGTGGCTGATCTCCATTGTCACCCTACACATAAGGAGCTCTCAGATGTGTTATTCCAGTGGTTCTGTTTCTCCTCTAACAGAATCTCTGGCAAGTTACGCAGGGTTTCTGGCACGCAACATTTTGATGCACCCAACTGCAATAATGTATGCGCCCCAAATCCAGAGAAAAATAAGACAATGAATTCTGCCAGAGGGACTTTCTGGGGTACAAAGGAGAGTCAAAATTGCCTCAGTTCATAATTCAGAGCTAACTTGGGCGAGCTTAGAATATGTTTATGGTAGTAAGGAAGGAACGAAGGCCAACATTCCTACGCTGAGCTCTTTTTCTAATGCGGAACAGTAACACCTTTATCACCGTAGGAGCTTTTAAAGTTGATAATCAGTATTCAGCATATGATGGTTCCTCCTCAGTGGACTCAGTTGCTGAAAGGCACATGGGTTGTGGGATTGCAACTTTAACATCTTTATTTTTAAATTGGAATAATGAACTTGGCTATCTTCTTCCTTAGTCTTTATAGAAAAATAGCATTTCTCAAACATTTATTTGTTTTTGCTGAAGAACTGGACCAATCCGACAAATATTCTCTACTCACAAATTCAAGGATTCCTTTCATTTAATAAGTAGCTTTCCTTAGGTGGCCATTTATGCAAGGACTGGAAACTAGGTGTATTCACTTAATGAGCAACCTCTTTCCAGTTTTATTTTTCCTGTCATATTTATTAATTCTCTGAAGATCTGAATATGGCATTTCTTCTTCTTCTAGGTCCTCATTTTGAGGAGTTTTTGCACTGGAAAGTTACTGATGAATGTGAAGTCCTGCTGCTGTGTAAGGTGAACAATTATTTTTGGATGCATTTTAACAAAATTGCTTTCCAAAGGGGCACAAAATATGTCATGTCTTGCAGCCAGAGTATGAATTTAAAACAAAGGTATGCTCTCTCTTTATGAAACATTTTGTAATTTGGAACTGTTTTGCAGAAGCTACAAAATGAGCTAACACCCTAAAACAAATGAACTCCTGCTTATGCTAATCAAATAAGCTTAAGCATATTTGCAGTATAATCACATGCATATCATCTCCGAATAAATCCCATAAAGTGCAATGGAATAATGGGGAAAAAAAGTATTCTGGATTGCAGCACCAAAGTTTTAATTCTGCCTATCTTTAATGCTAAATATCTCTTCAAAGTATGCATGCACACATGTACACACACATACAAACACATACATATATACACTCTAAAGTACTTTATAACTTTTGAAAGGGGCCTTATTTGATTAACTGAGATACTTACTTGACTCCTGTATTTATTTTGAAGTTAAGAAGGTACCGATTTTCTCCGATCTCCAAATTATTATAATTTGGGGTGTTTCACTTTCTGCCTGTTTCCCATCTTCTGATAGGCAAATGTCGCCTCAGATTCATGGTTATATGCCAGTGATGGGCTTCTAAAAGTTTAGCTGGGGGGGGGGTCGTGACCATGGTGGGCATGGCCTAGTTGGCCTCCTGCGCCATGGTGGGGGGCATTTTTGCCCTCCCCAGGCTCCAGAGGCCCGTTTCTGGCCTTCACAAACTTCCGGTAGGCTCGCTTTTTGCCCTCCTCGAGGCTCCGCGCATGCCCTGCACTTACTTGCATCCCAAACAGGATGCGTGGGGACTCCTGGGAGGGGAGGGGTGGGTGGGGTCAGCCAGGAGTGGGATTCTGCACAGAATCCTAGCTAGAGGTTCTCCCGAACCCCTGCGAACCCCCAGTAGCCCAACTCTATTTAAATAAAATTGCTAATTGCAGAGCTACGTTAAGGAATACAGAGGGATATTATCCATGGCATTTGTAAAATGATCAAGTGCACATATCAATGGACTAAACCCTAATTATGAGACAAACAGATGATCCTTGAAAGAGCATGTGTATCCTACTACTTGTGGCCCTACCACAAGCCACTAAACAGTACTGTAGTTGGGGAGAAGCAGGAACACACCTGCTGATTCAAACATTCTTTTTTTTTTAGTCTGCTAGCTACAGACTCATTTATGCAGAGATGCAGGTATATTGTATTTTTAAAATAAAGATTGCACAGAGAAAATCTCACAACGTGGCTGCACGGTTTCTGAAGTTTGCTGTTGTTTTTGGAGAGGAGCAATTCCACACACATCTACACAACTGAGCAAGGATTCAGTTTTTAAGAATAAAAAACAGTGTCCTTATTCACCGCTACACAGATGTCCCTTCCCTTCCACCTGAAGTCAAAATGGGGGGGGGGGGGGGAAGTAGGCTTTCTTTTGACTTATCAAGACCACAAGCCACAGAGAACTAACTATAGTCTCTGGCTCTTGGGGGTGGGATTTTTCACTGTGTTTCCTGTTGTCCTTACTCAGGTGGCAAATACCAAGAAGGAGACTTTTATGCAGTGGTACCGAGATGGAGCTGGGGTGGATCTCAAAGAGCCGCCCGATTTTCAAAAAGGCGTTTGCTGCCTGACTATTCCAAAGGTATGAATACAATGGACCTAATGGTTTGAGTTTGAGTTTGAGTTTAAGTTTATTTATATGCTGCCCTTTTCCCTGGGGGGACTCAGGGCGGCTCACAACCCAAAGGGAAGGGGAAGACAAACTTTTAACATATAAGACAATACATAATTAAAAACGCAACATTCATACCATTCGGGCGGGTTACAGTCTTAGCCCCAGGCCTGACGGGAAAGCCAGATTCTGAGGGCTGTGCGGAAGGTCTGGAGGGTGGTGAGGGTACGAATCTCCATGGGGAGATCGTTCCATTGGGTCGGGGCTACCACCGAGAAGGCTCTCCTCTGCGTAGTTGCCAGTCGGCATTGACCGGCAGATGGAACTCGGAGGAGGCCTAATCGATGAGATCTAATAGGTCGCGTGGAGGTAATTGGCAGTAGGTGGTCTCTCAATGGTGCCTCTAGGTAGCTCAGAACCATAGAGTTGTATTTCCTGGATAGTGTAAAAGCAAAAGTTTCATTCTTTCTAATGTTCAGTACTTCCTCTTCCCGTGCTGTGGCACATGTAGATTATATTTTAAACAAATGTCAGCCAGCTTACACAACACCTTTTTAGTCATTAATAAAAATGTTGTGTTAATAACTTAAGGCAGTTAATAGCCTTCATAGTGAAGGCTTTAAGGATGAGCCTCAGTGTGTTATTGCAGCTGGCAAAAAAGCCACTGCAGTCCTGGGCTGCATCGACAGAAAATAGCATCAAGAGCGCAGGAAGTGATAGTACCGTTCTATACTGCACTGGTGAGGTCGCCCTTGTCTTATGGTTAAGATAAAGGTTCCCCCGCACATACGTGCTAGTCATTTCCGGTTCTAGGATGGTGCTCATCTCTGTTTCCAAGCCAAAGAGCCAGCACTGTCTGAAGACTTCTCCGTGGTCATGTGGCTGGAATGACTCAATGCTGAAGGCGCATGGAACGCTGTTCCCTTCCCACCAAAGTGGTCCCTATTTTTCTACTTGCATTTTTTTACGTGCTTTCAAACTGCTAGGTTGGCAGAAGCTGGGACAAGTAACGGGAGCTCACTCCGTTACACGGTGCTAGGAATTCGAACCGCTGAACCTCTGACCGACAAGCTCAGCATCTTAGCCACTGAGCCACCGCATCCCTAAAAATGTATAGGTACAATGTGCTAAAATGCAAAGTGATATTTCTCTCGGTGCCTAGAGAATGCTCGACAAATCAAGTCAAAGGTTTTATTCCCCCCTCCTTTTGTGATGAGCTATTTTGCTGTGCTTTCATACTACTAGTTTGGCAGAAGCTGGGATAAGTAATGGGAGCGCACTCCGTTATGCAGCACTAGGGTTTTGAACCGCTGAACTGCCGACATTCTGATCGACAAGCTCAACGTCTTAGCCCCTGAGCCACCGCATCCCTCTGCCACTTGTGGTTACCACAATACAAAAATGATGTTGAGGCCCTAGAAAGTGTTCCGAGAAGAGTTGCAAAGATAATAAAGGACCTGGAAGCTAAATTGCTAAGAGGACTTATATAGCCAAATCAAGAGAAGGCTCAGTGGAGGCCTGATAGCAGTCTTTCAATACTTGAAGGATTGTCCCAGGGAATAAGGGATCGATTTATTCCCTGTGGCACCTGAGGGCAAGATAAGAAGGGATGGGTGGAAGTTCATAAGAGGGGGATCCAATCTGAAACTAAGGAAGAATCACCTGACAATGAGAAAGATAAATAAATGGAACAGCTCATCTCCTGGAGTCGTCCATGCTCCATCACTGAAGGTTTTCAAGAAAAAATTGGAGAACCATTTGTCCTGGGTGGTATAAGGACTTCTGCCTTGGGCAGGAGGTTGGGCTAAAAGCAGTGGTGGGATTCAAATAATGTAACAACCGGTTCTCTGCCCTAATGATTCCTTCCAAAAACCAGTTCACCAAACTACTCAGAAAGTTAACAACCGGTTCTCCTGAAGTGGTGCGAACCGGCTGAATCCCACCCCTGACGAAAAGACTTCCAAGGTCTCTTCCAGCCCTCTATGATGTTACGATTCTATGGAGGCAGATATGTAGAAACATGGACATCCCTCTTGTTCTACCTGTGGATAAAAAAATGTTGCCCTGAGTGCAGACAGAGAATGGTTGGATTTACCAAAGTTTTAGTAACAATGATGTACTTGACTATAAAAGCCACAACTAGACTTGGAGAATCATGTTTTAATTGTGTCAAAATGTTTGCCTGACTTTTTGAAACAACAAACATTCTGAAAGTTTATTTAAAAGAGGCAAAAGAACGCCATGACACCTCTTTCAACTCTCTGGAAATATGTCTCCCGGCTTATTTGTTCCGCAGCTTTGTTTTTATGATACTCTTTCTTCAGTGGTACATAAGCCTAATCTATTTGCTTTATGATTCCCTTTTAACTTTAGTCAGTTTTTACAACTATACCTTTACTGACTTCTAGCTTTCTCATTATCCAAAAGGTATGGCTAATGAGACAAAATAAGATCTTTACCCTATTTAACAGATCACCAAATATTCCCAAACTTTTAGATTTCTATTTTTGTTCAATATGCAGCGTTTCTTTTGATTGCGGGATGCTGTAACTCCTGCATAACATTGCTTTAATGACCTCATTTGAAACATTTAACATTTTGGGAAGGAAGAATGGAAAGATGGAAGGAAGAAAGGAAGGAAGGAAGGAAAGAAAGAAAGAAAGAAAGAAAGAAAAGAAAAGATAGAAACTTGCTCTTCATGTATTCTCAGATCAGTCCTAATTACAGATATGATCAAATCAAAGTCACATATATTATCAATTGATTTCTTTGGGAAAATAAAATGTATATTCAAGTCCAGAAGTGAAATCACTGGGGCTAAAAGTTTTGACTGGATTATAACTGAAATTCATTGTTGATTTCAAGGCTTCCAAATGACGATGCTTACACGGAGTCTTTCTCTATTTCATTTAAAAAGTGGCAATTGCTAGATAATTTCTTTTGTTTTAGATGAAAATGGATAATAATGGATGTAAACAGAAAATGAGAAGACATGCTCAGAAGTGCTTCTGCATCAGCATTTAATACCTGATTGCCTTTCTGCCAAAATGAGTAAATCCCTGAGCTTTATCAAGTCATTTGTGATTTATATAGATTATGCTCACTTAGGATGCCTTCTGAATTAAAAAGTGTGATCGGCAGCTTAGTTCGTTTTAAGCGGAAGGTGTTAAATAATTGCCTCACCTCGCCTAGGCCCACATTGGGAATCTACTCATGTCATTTCTGCTCAGGCAAAATTCAAACCAAATTTGCTTTCTGATAGAGGAAATGTTACCTGACTGTAAATGGTTTTCATTAATTTTCATGTCACAATAATGTTACCGTATTTTCCCTCCTAGCTGTCCAAAAAGGACCAAGGTGAATATAAGGCAACGCTGTCAGATGACAGAGGCCAGGATATTTCTGAACTTGATGTATCAGGGAAAGGTAAGGCCACATTTTGAGCAAGTGAATGGTTCATTATTTAGCCCGAAACATGAAAAAAAAGTTTAATTTAGCTACCGTTGACTGGAAGGGGGACATCTAGTTGCCTTCCAGATATTTTGAACGTCACTGGCAGGAATGTCTTTCCAATGGCCTGGAAAATCCTAAAACGGAAGATCACAGGAACGAAGTAGTATTTTCCCTTCACTTAAAGCAGTGTTTCTCGACCTTAGCGACTTTAAGTCCTATGGACTTCATAGCTCTGCTGGCTGGGGGGTTCTGGGAGTTGAAGTCCACAGGACTTAAAGTCGCCAAGGTTGAGCAACACTGTCTTAAAGTATACAATGTGAATATTCCTCTGTGCTGCATCTCACAAAATATTTCTCACGGCTCTACAGCACTTTGGACCATCAAGAATGGTCCTTTCCTTTAAAAGTGAAGGTGGTAGCCTTTGGATTTTTGACTTGGGATGGAGAAAGGAGATTTACCGAGCACAGCAGAAGCCAGAAATCCAGTAGAACCTGGTTCAGCATTTGCTTTGTATGTTGAACCACATAGAACCACATAGAACTGCTGACATTCATGCACCGGCAATTACCCAGAACCCCTTTGGCAATTCCCACAATTCAGGAGAGCTGAAGTCGCACAACGTATTGGGTGATCCGAAATTCTTCGCAATTGTCTTCTCACATGGCGCCGCAGCTTTCCATCTGTTGTGGTTGTTCTTATATGGGCACCTCACAAGATTTAGTGCCTGTTTTCTCATGCCTTTAAATCTAAAATGCAGGTTTTAGAAAAATGTGGCATCTTTCAGGTATGTTGGGGTCTGTAACTTCCTGCTGTTGCTTGCAAAAAACCTCATGGAAACATTTGCAATATTTCAGAGTGGTATTCATGTGGTGCCTGCTGATACACACAAACTAAGATAGTTTAAATTAAGATTAAGCAAGTTATTGGAGAGACTCAGTCATTGTGTCACATTATTGTGTGAACCAGACAGTTCATGAAATATAGAGTGGTTTATTGGACAACCTATGGCATGGGAACATGGGAAGTGGGTTAGTTAATCCAGAGTTTTGCATACATGACATGAACAATGCAAGAAGAGAATACCACACAAAACATATTTTTTTTTTTTAAAAAAAATTATTTTATCAATTTCATATATACATTCACAATTATATGATCTCATCACTGTTATTAATAATATGTATTTATAACAATTTTTTCCCTACAGTTGACAATATACTTGAAAATTGCTTTCTTACCATCCCATAGATCCATCTTATCTTACAATGGTCCTACTTCTTCTTCCCTCCCTCCCTCTTTCCTTCCCTCATTTCTTCTCTCCTACTCTCCTTCCTTCCCTCCTTCATTCCCTCCCTCCTTCTCCCTTCCCTCCCTCCTTTCTTCTCTCCTTCTCTCCTTCCCTCCTTCCTTCCCTCCTTCCTTCCTTCCTTTCCTCCTTTCTTCTCTCCTTCTCTCCTTCCTTTCCCCCTTCCTTTCCTCCTTCCTTCCCCCTCCTTCTCTCCTACATTCCCTCCTTCCTTCCCTCCTTTCTTCTCTCCTTCTCTCCTTCCTTCCCTCCTTCCCTCCCTCCTTCTCTCCCTGCTTCCTACCCCCCTTTCTTCTCTTTCTTCTCTCCTTCCTTCCTCCTCTCCTTTCCCTTCTCTCCTTCCCCTTCCTCCCCTTTACCCTTCCCCTCTTCTTCCCATTCCTCCCCTCTTTCCTACTCTTACATTCCCTACAAAAATATTTTTCACAGATTTCCATTTGTTAGCAATTTCCTCCGGGGGAAAAAAAAACCATTATTGGTAGCCCCAGTTTGTTCTACAGGACAATTACAACCTAACATCCACCATAGCAACCTTTGGTGGGAAGAGAGGAACGTCTGTGGAAGGATAAGCCATTTGACCTTTGTCACCCCAGAGTGCTTTACTCTGCCTCCTGATAGGTTCGCACAGCCACAAAAGAAGTTTACTCATCCATGAGTTGTATTTGTCACTCACAAATGCCAATCTCTCCCTTCTCTTGCTGACATTTCAACTCTCCCAAGGGTTTGGTGACATCTGCTACCTAATGAGGTGCCAGTCCTGTGATTCTTTGCACAGTGGCAAACTTTAAAACAGGACGGGGGAAATTTGTCATTCTTTAAAAGGAAAAAAAAAAGATAACTGGAAAATTATAACAAGTGTCCCTGGGATGCCAAATAACGAATAGGCATGTGAACACATTGGGAGCTGAGATTTTTGATCAGAATCCCTAGTGCCACATAACGGAGTGAGCTTCCCTTACTTGTCCCAGCTTCTGCCAACCTAGCAGTTCGAAAGCACGTAAAAAATGCAAGTAGAAAAATAGGGACCATCTTTGGTGGGAAGGTAACAGCGTTCCGTGCGCCTTCGGCATTTAGTCATGCTGTCCACATGACCACGGAGACATCTTCGGGTAGCGCTTGCTCTTTGGCTTTGAAACAGAGATGAGCACTGCCTTTTAGAGTCAGGAATGACTAGCACATATATGCGAGGTGAAACTTTACCTTTACCTATGTGAACACACCTTTGCAGTCATCGATCTTTCTACCTTTGCGATATTGTTTGTTGCTTGTTTCTTTTGTTTATTCAACTTCTATGCCGCCCTATTCCCGAGAGACTCAGGGCGGCTAACAAACCAAAGGGAAGGGGAATACAAACAGAACACAAGACAAGCAAGTTGAAAACAAAACAACAGTCACAACAGTTTGAGTGGGGCCGGGAACTCATCAGCCCCAGGCCTGCCGGAACAGCCAGGTCTTAGTGGCTTTGCGGAAAGCCGGAAGGGTGGTTGGTGAGGGTCTGGATCTCCACGGGGGAGATCGTTCCAGAGGGCCGGAGCAGCCACAGAGAAGGCCCTCCCCCGATATTGATATCCAGCAGTAGAAAAATGCCCATTGGGAAGCTCCACTTATTTCCAAACTCTTCCGTGTTTCCAAATGGCAGTTCTATTCTTTTCCCAACCCTGCTGTTGTTCGGGAGAATACGCTTCCTACTTAATGAAAACAGCAGCGGTATTAGCAGTAGCAATTAAAACTTGCAGCTGTTGTTCCAGGTTGCACTGCCAGCTTTATAAACGCGGAGTATGAGAAGGAAAAAGAAAGATTCTCCCCAAAAGTGGGGTGTTGTTTTTTTTTTGAGGAGGCTGGGCTGATGAGCAAAAGTTAGCTTAGGCCTTTGTCCTCTGAGGCAGCAAGGTATGGTTCTCTGACCATGTCCAGTCAGTGGTTCTCCGAAGACGTTTTTACTTTTGCCCTTGATAGTTGTCTTCCAAATGTTATGCTCCTTCAGCAGTTGATCCAGCTGCTGCCATCTCCTCCTCTTAGGATCTCCATCTTTCCATCTTTAAATGTGTACCCATCTGTAAAATGGCAACACTGTTGGTTGGCAAGGCAGCAAAGGAAGAATGAGACTTATCAAAATCACCCATGAGACACAACGTTAAGTTGGTCTCATTAGGCTTATCTATGCGCTTTATCTCCATGAGGACTACAACAACAGGTAAATGCAAAAGGAAGAGATGCAAACTGTAAGGTTTTCTGAAATAACTCTTATGGTGTTTTTGATGTTTACCTTAATGCAGTGTTTCTCAACCTTGGCAACTTGAAGATGTCCAGACTTCAACTCCCAGAATTCCCCAGCCAGCGAATGCTGGGAGTTGAAGTCCGGACATCTTCAAGTTGCCAAGGTTGAGAAACACTGCCTTAATGTTTTCTCATATGAATACCACATAGCAGCCTGTTCTGTGCTGATTGGATATTGTTTCTCCTCTTCTCCTCAGTATATGATGATATAATCCAGGGATTGAGTAGAATCAGTGGTGAGTAAATGTCACTTTTATTTGTTTTATTTAGATTTGTGTGCCCACCCATCAGTGGTCAGATTCAGAATTTTTTTTTTACTGTCAGTTCTGTGGGCATGGCTTGGTGGGAGGCAGGGGAAGGATACTGTAAAATCTCCATTCCTTACCAACTCCAGGGGAAGGTTACTGCATAATCCCCATTTCCTCCCGATCAGCTGGGACTCAGGAGGCAGAGAATAGATGGGGGCAGTGCCAGTCAGAGGTGGCATTTACCGGTTCTCTGAACTACTCAAAATGTCCACTACCGGTTCTCCAACTATGTTACTCTCTATTTCCAGGTTTTAGAAAATAACTATAAAATTTATTTATTTATTTATTTGTCTGTCTGTCTGTCTGTCTATCTATCTATCTATCTATCTATCTATCTATCTATCTATCTATCTATCTATCTATCTATCTATCTATCTATCTACAGTATCCATCATCTATCTATCATCTATCTATCCTATCTATCTATCTATCTATCTATCTATCTATCTATCCATCCATCCATCCATCCATCCATCCATCCATCCATCCATCCATCCATCCATCCATCCATCCATCCATCCATCCATCCATCCATCTATCCTATCTATCTATCTATCTATCTATCTATCTATCTATCTATCTATCTATCTATCTATCTATCTGTTATCTATCTATCTATCTATCTATCTATCTATCTATCTATCTATCTACAGTATCTATCATCTAACTATCCTATCTATCTATCTATCTATCTATCTATCTATCTATCTATCTATCTATCTCTATCTATCTATCTATCTATCTATCTATCTATCTATCTATCCTATCTATCTATCTATCTATCTATCTATCTATCTATCTATCTATCTATCTATCTATTATCTATCTATCTATCTATCTATCTATCTATCTATCTATCTATCTATCTATCTATCTATCTATCTATCTATCTACAGTATCTATCATCTATCTATCCTATCTATCTATCTATCTATCTATCTATCTATCTATCTATCTATCTATCTATCTATCTATCTATCATCTATCTATCTAAGTTGGCATTTACTGGCACTTTATAAAAATAAACAAACAGAAGATGATAATAATATTTTCTTGTTTTTGACATTTATCATCATTGCATAGTAACTGTTCTTCATCAGTACATTTTGGTAATGAAGATAATACTTTGTAATTTGGAGAGAGGGCATTGGACAGATTTCTGATGGCAGCATTTTTAAAAAAAAAAAATTGATCAGCAATGGCCAGTAACAACTTTTGAAATAAATGTCATTTATTACGTATAACAAAATACTTTTGTGCTACAGTTTTAAGGTGATGCATATTTCATGGAAAACTTTCAGCAGAAGTATTTGGGGGTTCAAAATGTGAACTTTGAGCATAATATCCATTGTATTAAGAAACTGCTGTTATTATTTAAGAGGTTAGACCTTACAATTAAAAAAAAACCTGATTATAAGCAAGATTTTGTTTGACTGCAGGTAAGTCAGCTTCTCCTTTGAAGATCCACTGCACTCCGGAAGGAATAAGGCTGCAGTGTTTCTTGAAATATTACATGGAGGAAATGAAATCAAGCTGGTATCACAAGTAAGAACAAAGAACCAAGTTTTGAATCCTGCGTGAATGTTAACTGGTATTCAGTAGCTATTGAAAACTCATTTTGGGAACGATGCTCATAATGCAGGCAGGAAAATTACAGCTCAGATGGTCAATTCTAACTTTTTTTTTTTTTAAAAAGGAATAAATTTACATTCCCCTGCCATAGGTTTTGCATGACAAATGAGCCAATCCATGTTTTCATACTGTCATCAGCACAGCTGGCAGCTTTGCCGGCGAATCCCCAGTCACCCCTGAATCATCCTAGGACCTTGCAAAGCAGAGAGCCTGGAATAAATCTTCAAGTCAGCGGCCGATCCTCCACCCACTGAAAAGCAGAGATCTATCCGGGCTTCAAGCTACAGATCTGTTTGGCTGAGGAAGTTGATGCTTATTATTTATTAACACCCCCCCCCCCTTTGATTACTTTATAAATATAACTCAAGGTGGTAAAATACATGGTTGGAAGAAATGTCCGCCTGGGTTCAGTTCCAAGAGGGGAAAAAGACCCTGGAAAAATGGAGACTGGAAAGATGGTTTTAATGGTGGGCAGGACCACATGCTTTAAGGTCTTGGGTGAAGGAAAAATAAGGGAAGAGATGCTGAAAGTGCCTGGGTTTTATGCCCTCTCTGGGCTTTTGAATTTGAGCTTGTGTTCTGATTGGTTGTCAGGCTCCCACGGGGCCATGCAGGGGCAACTCTGTAGGCTGTCCTGAGTCCCAGGCTTGGTTGAGCCTTGCTGGGTGATGTTGCAATGAAAAGGCTTTGGGATTCCTATTATGGTCTGTGCCTGAAGGAGGTAGATCTTTGTTATGTAGAATAGACTGGCTCAGACCTTAATGGGCCATTGACAAAGATGGGAAGGATGACTTTCTGCCTCCCTTTTAGGGGAAATATTCTGTCCTTTTAATGTTTCCTAAAATATCTCTCCCTGGGAGAGGAATGGGTGCTAACTTCCTACAACACTTAATACTCTTTTCTCCTCCTATTTTTCCCATCACAACCACCTTGTGAAGTGTGTTGGGCTGAGAGAAAGTGATTGGCCCAAGGTCACCCACTTGGCTTTCATGGCCAAGGCAGGGCTAGAATTCACAATCTCCTGGATTCTAGGACAACACTCTATTCACTACCTCCTCTTTAACCATCTTTTTTTTTTTTAATACATCAGTTTCTTGTTAGGTCAAATCCCATCAATTTGGGTTGCTCTGTTCTGGGCACTTATGTTACCAGATTATTCAGTGGGAAGTGGGCTGGTTCTTTTCCTGATTTGATCTCAGTTACTGCCTGGGAGCTATTGAGTCCCAAGCATTAAATATGCAAAGCAATACTCTATGAAGGTCATCGTACCTCAAGTTACCAGTTAGCAAAAGCACGAAGTTAAGAAAAAATGTCTTATGGTTTCCAGAGACTTTTTTAAAACTTGAAAACTTCAGATGAAATATCAGGTTTCCTTTGAATTTTTCATGGCTGCTCCATATGCTTGAAGAAATGCCTCTGATTCTTCAGCCAGAGGTATCTCACAGCGAGCACCTTACTTCTGAATGCAGCTGCAGTTCTATAAAGTTCGGAATTACCTGTTGCAGGTGTTAGTAGTTCTGCCAAACTTCAAATGAGGGTTTTCCCCAGCCCCGTGTGCGGATACTGGGAGCTGAAAGTCTCAATTTTCTTTGCCTCTCTTTCTTTCCTGCTTGTGACTCACAAAACTTGGATTAACCAGCCATATAGCTGTGTGCTTGCTTTCCTTTTGAGCATCTCTTTAATCTCCTCAATTTCCCCTTAGAATATTCAGAGAGTCTTTCTTGTCTTTCCTCTCTCTTTCTGAAAATGCAAGATACATCCTGAAACCACTATAAATGATAAACAGCAGAAGTAATAGAAATCTCCCTAGGAGAGAGATGCTTTTCCTTAAAAAAAAAACAGCAAAAGCAAAACAAAACGAAATGCTTTTAAGCTTCATGTAGATTATTACATTGAAGTACAGATAGAACAAAAATAAGTATGAAATAAATTAGAAATGAAAGAGGAAAGAATTTAAAGGAAAGGCCAAGTGGAAATGCTATTTTCTGAAAAAGGATCTTGCTGATTTTTTTAAAAAAATTATCTCCAAATTTCCTTCTCTTTATAGGTACAGAGGATATAATGCTTCAATGGCTTTTTGGTCAAAGATAGTCCTTCTGATTGAAGTCTGCAAATCCCCAACCTTTTGCAAGATTGTATTGAGGCTGCAAGAAAATTCAGCTTTTTTTATTATTATTAGATGTCTTGATATTTAAAAAGCTCACATAACTCCAATCATGAAAGTGTAGAAAACTTTTCTGAACAGCAACTTCAGTACAATCTTGCAACAGGTGTATTTTTGCAGCTTTAACTATAATGTAATATGGTTGCTTGTTTAACACCTAAGGATTTGAACATATCTGGTGGCATTTATTGTTATTTTTTGGAACACCAGCTTCCCACCAAGACCTTTTTGGGGGGGAGTCACATGGCATTTAAACTTTTGCTTGAGACTTTCTGGCTGCTTGAAACTAGCTTTAAGACAATCAGGAACATCCCCATCAGCTGCCACCCTGTGCTTCCTTGTGCTTTGCTGTTATATAGCAATAGCAATAGCAGTTAGACTTATATACCGCTTCATAGGGCTTTCAGCCCTCTCTAAGCGGTTTACAGAGTCAGCATATCGCCCCCACGGTCTGGGTCCTCATTTCACCCACCTCAGAAGGGTGGAAGGCTGAGTCAACCTTGAGCCGGTGAGATTTGAACCACCGAACTGCAGATAATAGTCAGCTGAAGTGGCCTGCAGTACTGCACCCTAACCACTGCGCCACCTCGGCTCTATGTGGTGACAGACTGGTCTGAACTGGGGGGAGGCGGAATGAGGGAGGAAATGCTTTGGGAAATGAAAGTAAGTGCTCCATCTCCTTCAGATGCTGCCTCAAAGTCACCCAGCTGGAAGAAGGAGGGGCCACATAACAAACTACACTTAGACTGACTGTTAAGAAAACATCTTGTCTGAGCCTGATTGGTTGCACTGACAGGGCCATGAAGACAGTTAAGGGAGGAAAAAGTAGAATTTAGGGAATGTCGATGGAGATTCTTAGTCAACCAGATCATGGTTCTCCCAAAAGTGCTTTTTCAAGAGGAAACTGGACTTCCTGGTTTTTCTTTGAAAACGCCTTGCTTCTCACCTAAGAAGCTTCTTCAGCATTCTTACAGGGATTGAGCCAGACCTGAAGAAGCTTCTTGGATGAGAAGTGAAACATCTTCAAAGAAAAAGCAATTGCCTCTCGGACAAGCACCTTTGGTAGAGCTTAGGGTGCATGGTTTTCAGTTCTGGTTTTGCCACACCGCAATACCCTCGATCGCTAATGAGCTAAGCCTTTCAACAAATGGAGCCAAGGATCATTTCTATTTAGAGCATAGGTGTCAAACTCATGGGGTGATGTTGCCATCACGTGACGTTTCATGACATTCCTCCCCTTCACGGAACTGGGGTGGGCGTGACCTGCGTGTGATGCATCCGACCTGCGGGCTGCCTATCCGACACCCCTGATTTAGAGGATTAAATTGTGGAAGGTCTGACAATCTCTCTCCTGTTTTGTAATGTCCAAGTATAACAAAACGATGGATGTCTGCTTGAACGCTGCCTCTTGGTTTACCCAGGGAAGCGAAGGTTTCTTCAAGTGAAAAGATGAGAATTGGTGGTAGTGACGAAGTCGCATGGATACAGATATGCGAGCCTACCGAAAAAGATAAAGGGAAGTACACCTTTGAGCTGTTTGATGGCAAGGAAGCCCACAAGCGGACGCTTGACCTATCTGGACAAGGTAGGAATCTTTACCAGCCATGCAACATTTTAGCCCCGTCAAACATATTCTGGAAACTGCCCTATTTCTCTTTGGTTTATTCATCATAAGCATCAATTCTGGGCTCAAAATGTTCCAGGCACATGCATTATCTTTATTCATTCCACGTCTCATCAAGACTGACTTTGATCCCTGCTTTTAGATTTCGTTTGATGTTTCTGTACCACACTGTAGGCTGTGGGTGGGTGGGGGGGATGGCAAGGCAAGTACATATGCTCGCATTTGTGCCAACTCATAAAGTCGACTTCCTAACATGCTGAAATGTTTCACTGCAGCTTTCGACGAGGCCTATGAAGAATTCCAGCGGCTCAAGTAAGATTTCAATTTAATTTATTTATTTATTTTTGCTTTGGACGTAAACTTTGCAATTCGTTTATTTTGGCCATCAGCGTCGTTATACTGGGATGTTAATTATTCCCCCCCTCATTTTTGTTTTCAACTTTAGGGCAGCTGCTTTTGCTGAGAAAAGTAAGTATTTGAAAGTAAATAAACGAACGAAGGAATATTCAGTATGAATAGGGAAGAGCAGGAGAAAGCGTTCTAGTAAAAATGGAAAGAATAGCTTTGACAAAGTGATGGAAAAAATCGAAGTCTTATACAAAAAACGGTTGTCATCACACCTGCTGAATGATTGTGGTAGAAATACGAGATGTGTATAGATAAACAGATTTGCTTCTTTGGTTTAGTGAGTTGGCAAACAATTTGACTCACCTTAGACTGACCGAGATTCTCCCTTTTTCCATTCGGTCAGGAAACACGAATACAAATCTTGATTTAGAAATTGCTTTCCTCTCTTTTATCTAGTTAATTATTTGATATTATTGGATGGATGGATGGATGGATGGATGGATTAATTCTTTATTATTGCCGAGGGCCATCCAACAGTCTAGAAGTAGAATATCTGAGCGATAATGTGTATATAATAAAGCAGGTGTAGACAAACATAGAGGCTATAGACCAGTGTTTCTCAACCTTGGCAACTTGAAGATGTCTGGACTTCAACTCCCAGAATTCCCCAGCCAGCGAATGCTGGCTGGGGAATTCTGGGAGTTGGAGTCCAGACATCTTCAAGTAGCCAAGGTTGAGAAACACTGCTATAGACTATAGGACGGAAACACTGGGGAGTGATGAATTATCAGTTTTGCTGGTGCCCCGTCAGCAGAAGATAATGAGAGGACGCCAGCAAAAACTGATAGGCAATTTCTCTCAACATGTCTAGTTGTCTCATACAGTCTCCTGTTGCTTTAATGCTACTCTCTCTCTCTCTTATTATTGTATTATGGTATGGATGGTTACTGCAGAAGGCTATTTTAACTGATAGCCATTGGCTATAATAAAGAATTCATTCGTTTGGTAATTGAACATCAACAAATAAGTAGATTTACCGCCCCCACCCCCGCCCAACATCATGTTGATGGAATGGAACAAATAAAATAAAAATAGAAATGGATTATGAGGCATAAGGAATGTCAAATACTAAGTGCAGAAGTGCTCTATCATTCATCATGTTTTGCTTTAAAAAGTGAAATTTCAGATGACATTTTTGCTTCTTACTGAATTGGAAATTCGTACACAAAGTTGACTTACTGCAAGGATCAAACTTGACAACTTCCGTATGATTAGGCTGATGCATTTGCACACAACAGAATTATTTCCATTGGGGAAATCCTCTAATGGTGGCTAAGTGGTTAAAATGCAGTATTGCAGTATTTGTTATGTCGACTGCCAGCAGTTCGATTCCCACCGGCTCAAGGTTGACTCAGTCTTTCCGTCCTTCCGAGATCATTAAAATGAGGACCCAGATTGTGTGCTGTAATATCAAGATGTGAATTCCATCTTGTTTGTACTTGTGTCCTGATGTTAGTTTTGCTACAGTTTTTAATGAAACATCCATTTGCTGCTCCATAGGACATCCCGGGAACTTATAAGAAGCTCCCAAGAAAGGGTACTAAACTCTGTTGCCCAAATTTCCTAGCAATCGATATTGATACCTCTCAATATCAATTGCCTCTGATAATAGTCTATATATATAAAAATGGCTGTGTGTGTGTGTTCCACTATAATTCTGGAATGCCTTGAGCAATTTCAAGTAAACTTGGTACACAAATGACTTACTCTCTGGAGACAAATACTGTGGGGGGGAAAGACAACCCTAACACCCCTCAGGGTGTGTGTTCCGTTAAGATACGGCCTGTTGTGCCTTTAAATGGCTTCTACTGCACTGCCATAAAATGACTTCTATTGAACATCGCAGTGGAGTTGCCATGGTAACGGCTCCACAGTACTCCACAATGGGGCTCCCTCTGGTAAAGGGGAAAATCCAATATTAGAAATTACGTTTGGTCCGGACATTTCCCCCCTATAAATAAATATCTGGGCAATGCCGGGTTATCGACTACTAGATAATAAAGAACCAAATTAATCAGTCACCAGTGGCAATCCTACCTTCTAAGAAGCATAAAGCCACCAAAGTTAGTAGCCATCACTGCATCTTGAGTCGAGCAAATTTTCTAATTTACCTGTGATGAAGGAATTCATCTCTCTTCAATCTTTCCTCATCCGGCTTCCTCAAAGCTGTTGTTTTTATATAACTACATCAGGTTCCACTTATTCATCCCCCCCCCCTACAAACTGAACCTTTCCTAGCAAGCAGCTCCTTGAATCCAGATAATGTTTGTCTCCCTTCTTTGCACAGTTTCTACAGGCTCAGAATTGAGTGCCATACTCCAAACTGAGTTGTGACTTAAAAGCAATAAAAGCTTGATTGCAATTCTATTTTAGAATTTGCCATTTCACAGCCGCCACATCTGGGGTTTATGTTGCCATCCAGCTATACATCATAACTCTCCAGGATGCCTTTGCTAAGCGTCTTCTTTTTTTTAAAATTCTAATTACCTTAAACAATTCCAGATTGCCAAGCAAACACGGCCATCTCAGTGCTCCTATCTAACTCCAGATATCTCTCTGTGGTTATAATGTGCTTAGTATTGTCATGGAGCATCCAGCTTTCAGTCGTGTGTCTTATTTCATCACTGAGCAGCCTGTTGCCCTTTTGATGAAGCCTCCTGATGACCTTATGGTCATTCCATTTCTAGTCACGGCTCTATCCAGTCATGTCAGGTTTCCTGTAGCAACTCTTTACTACTACTGAATGAATCAATCAACGCTCCCCCCCCCCACATTATCTGTACAGAAAGCCTGCTAAATGGGTAGATGTAAACTTTCAGAGATGGCCAGCAAAGGAAACCACAGCCAAGTCTTTTGAGGGCTGCTTTGGGCTTAAAGGACTGTTAGAGTAGGACAGAGTCCTGATTTGGAGAGAGGTTTGGAGGGTAGCAAAGGCTGCTGGTGTTCTTCTGGATGCTACAGTCTTTCTTTCTTCTTTCTTTCTTCTTCTTTCTTTCTTTCTTTCTTTCTTTCTCTTTCTTTCTTTCTTTTTTCTTCTCTTCCTTCCTTCCTTTCCTTCCTCTTCCTTCCTCTCCCTCTCTTTCTCTCTTCTCCTTTTTTTCTCTTTCTCTTTCTCTCTCTCTCTCTTTCCCTCTCTCTCTTTTATTCTCGTCTCTCTTTCTCTCAATTTCTCTTTCTTTTCTTTTCTTCTCTTTCTTTTTTTCTTTCTCTCCTCTTTTCCTTCTTTCTCCTCTCTCTCTCTCTTTCTTTCTTTATCTCTTTCTCTTCTTTCTTTCTTCCTTCCTTTCTCTCTTTCTTGCTCTTCCTTTCTTTCCTCTCTTTCTCTTTCTCTTTCTCTCTTTCTCTTCCTTTCTTCCTCTCTCTCCCTCCTCTCTCTCTCTTCTTTTCTCTCTCTTTCTTTCTCTCTCTTCTTTTTTCTTCTTCTTTCTTTTTTCTTTCTCTCTCTCTCTTTCTCTTTCTTCTCTCTCTCTTTCTTTTCTTTTCTTTCTTTATCTCTCTTTCCTCTTTCTTTCTCCTTCTTTCTTTATCTCTTTCTCATCTTCTTTCTTTCTTTCTTTCTTTCTTTCTTTCTTTCTTTCTTTCTTTCTTTCTTTCTTTCTTTCTTTCTTTCTTTCCCCTTTTCATATTTTTTAATGGCCCCTTCCCCTCAGAGCCCCAGGAGAGTCTTCTGTACTGCCATGCTTCACATAAAGCACAGATGGTCAGGGTAGCTGGGCTCCTGCTTGAGAAAGGCCGGGTGCTATTTTATCTTGGTCTCTACTGTTGGTCTCTGAGGTAGCCAGAGCACTTAGCCAGAGCATAGTAACTTTATATTTGTATGTTCACAGATCGTGGTAAAGTGGTTGGTGGTTTGCCGGATGTTGTGACCATAATGGAAGACAAGGTATGGATAAAACCCCTTGGTCGGCTTAGCTATTTTTTAATAGGAGCTTTTGTGTATACAGCAAAAAGGGCCTCCTTTTTGGAGATGGCGCAGTGGTTAAATGCAGCACTGCAGGCTACTTCAGCTGACTGCAGTTCTGCAGTTCGGCTGTTCAAATCTCACCAGCTCAGGGTTGACTCAGCCTTCCATCCTTCCGAGGTGGGTAAAATGAGGACCCAGACTGTGTGGGGTGCATATGCTGACTCTATAAACTGCTTAGAGAGGGCTGAAAGCCCTATGAAGCGGTATATAAGTCTAACTGCTATTGCTATTGCTTTGAGAACATTTGAGTAGTACGAACCCATTGGACTTGGTTCAGGAAAGAAAGCGTGTAGATGCTTTTAAATTTGGTATTGGAGAAAACACCTTAGAATACCAAGGAGAGCACAAAATAAATTAAGATAGATAGATAGATAGATAGATAGATAGATAGATGATAGATAGATAGATAGATAGATAGATAGAAGCAAACAAATCAACCAGAGTCCTCTTGAGGTGGCAGATGACCTGGCTCAAATCATCATACTTCAGACAAATCGTGAAGACCCACTTCTTGGAAGAGAAAATGATGATAACCAAGATGAATGAACCAAGTTATGGTACCAATGGGTATCCCATTGGAAGACCCAAAGAATCAGGTTGGGGACAGACTGTCTTGGGGAAAATCCATCTATCTGGTTACTGAGGATTTACATCAACTCAATAGCACATGATCAGCCAATCCATACATGATACATCCCCTACAAGTCTATAATAGATGCTAACTGGAAGTAAATGCAAATTTGTCTTTGAGGAATAAATTGTGAATAAACGCCCAAGTGATTTAATGAACTGCAACATGGAAATATGTCTTCAACCAGTGCCAGGGCAGAGTGAGGCTAATTTACAATGGCTTGAGTCTGAAGTTAAATAAATGGAAGGATTTTTTTTTTCTCATCCTCTCTTGGATTCTCTTATATACCAGGGGTGCCCAACTCCAGGTCTGTGGACCGGCACTGGGTCGTGGCATGCCAGAAAAAGGGGTGCGCAAACAAGTGAACCCCCATCTTCTGGATTTTTTTTTCATTTTTTCATTTTATTAAGCATTTATAGGCCGCCCTTTTCCCTGAGGGGACTCAGGGCGGCTTACAATAATAGGGGGGGGGGGAGTGCAGGACAAAACACAAAAAGAAAATGTGAGTAAAAATAATTAGCAGTAAAAACCCAACATTCATTCAACATTCGGGAGGGGCGAGAGTAAGTCTTATCCCCAGGCCTGACGGGATAGCCAGATCTTAAGGGCTGTGCGGAAGGCCTGGACGGTGGTGAGGGTGCGGATCTCCATGGGGAGATTGTTCCATAGCGTCGGGGCTGCAACTGAGAAGGCTCTCCTCCGCGTAGTCGCCAGTCGGCACTGACTGGCGGATGGAATTCGGAGGAGGCCTACTCTATGCGATCTGATGGGACGGAGGGAGGTAATCGGCAGAAGGCGGTCTCTGGATGCAGGAGGCATGCAAAAGTTTTCCCCCTCTGGTCCATGGAAAAACCTCTCTCCATGGAACTGGTCCCTAGTACCCCTGGTACCCCACTGATACATACGATCTTAAATTCTGGAGTGTTCCACAATCTTCCCCTTCCCTAAACCTGTCAGTAATACAGTAGAACCTCTGGTCATGAATGCTTCTGACCAAATCGGATTCTGACCAAAAAATTCACAATATTTTTTCATGGCCGGTTTCCCCTTCTGCACCATATTTTTTGTAAGTTGCATATTTCCAAAATTAGGTTCGGGTCACGACCGAATCGGTGTGTGACCAAAGTTGTGGAACGAATTATGGTCGTGACCAGAGCAGCGGTGGGTTCCGGCAGCTGCTACTGCCAGTTCGGTCAGGGACGTGCCGTGCCCGTATGCATTTGATGCGCAGTACAACAAAAAATTGCTCTGTGCATGTGCGGAAGCAAAAAACAAGATGGCGCTGCCATAGGCGCTGCTGGGAGAACCGGTTTGGGGGCGTGGCATGCCTGGGTCGCGCCCGGTTCCAGCGACCCAGGCTGCCAAACTACTGTTCCTCCCCCCTACTCGAATTTGCTGTGCTCTGTGCTTTTTTAAATTGTTCTATCACTGTCCTGTTTGTCTTACTTTCTGTATTTGTTTTTCCCCTTCCCCTGGTTTTTGTTCAGCCGCCCTGAGTCCCTTTGGGGAATAGGGCGCCTTACAAATCAAATAAATACCAAATACCAAATACTGGTTCTGCTGAACTGGTCCAATCCGGTAGGAACCCACCTCTGGACCAGAGGTTCTACTGTCCTTCCCATTGTCTAAAAACACTGCATAAGTTTTCGTGTTCTTCTTCTTGTTTTAGACCCTGAATCTGACCTGCACCGTGTTTGGGAGTCCTGATCCTGAAGTGGTCTGGTTTAAGAACGACAGGGAACTAGAACTGAGCGATCATTACACAGCTAAACTGGAGCAAGGGAAGCACGCCAGTCTGGTCATTAAGGGGGTGTCATCGGAAGATTCTGGAAAATACAGCATCAGTGTCAAGAACAAGTACGGGGGCGAGATAGTCGATGTCACCATCAGTGTGTATAAGCACGGGGAAGAGATCCCTGATGTTCAACATCTCTCAGGCGACAGAGTGAAGCCGATACCTGCGAAGCCAGCTGAATAATCGTACATGGCAAGAAACATGTTAGGGAACGCGTGTGCTTGATGAAGAAAAGGCTTGAGAGGAGCTGTAGTTGTGTTTGTGTAGTAGTTCTGCAATGGAAAACTGGCGATGTTTAGGAGACAGTTATGTGGTTTTTTTTGAAGGCTGAATCTTGGTCTCTTTTCCTTACAACGCCATCACAATTGGCAGTGACGTCCCTCTGAATAGGAGCGTCCCATGGCTTGCCATTAGTAAAAGACCGTAATCATGGGAGCGGTCACCAGTTTCTACATATTTCAATCATGGTTTGTTCTATCCATGAAATGCAACTCTGTGTCTCGCAAGTGGAAACCGGGAAGTGCTTAGCTGTAGATCAGGAACGCTGCGTCTTAATCTGAGCTGTGAACTCTCGTGGCTTTTTGTAAAAACCCGCTGAACGCAAAAGGCTGCAGCGATGTAAACGAATCGGGGGCTGCAGCTGCAAATAAATCAGAGGAGCTGGACACACGACCTTCTAAGTTATCCTTTGTGGCATTGCTCTTTTGCAGTGCAAGCAAATCTTTAGTCATACTTTACAATCACCGCGGACTCATTTAAACCATAAGTTTCACAGTTGTTTGTGTCCCCCCCCCCTTGCTTTGTGCTAATAAAAATCTCCAAAAGTCACCTTGTGGCTTTCTCTCTCTGCACCAAATGACTCTTAAATTAGTTGTGTTTCCTCCCTTTGGCTGTTTAATTATGGTCTGTTGCAGCTTCACAGCTGGCAGAAGGCAGACCATGGACTCACAGTAAAACAAGGGAATGATGGATACTCGGAGTCACTCCATTTTACTTAGCTGCATTATTTTTCTCTTTTTATAACAACAAGAAGTTGTAAATTAGGAACTGGTACTTGGTAGCAGCCTAGAGTGATGCAGTATTGCAGGTTAATTCTGCCGACTGCCAGCAGTTCGATCTTGACTGGCTCAAGGTTGACTCAGCCTTGTATCTCTCTAGGGCAGTGTTTCTCAACCTTAGCAACTTGAAGATGTCCGGACTTCAACTCCCAGAATTCCCCAGCCAGCGAATGCTGGCTGGGGAATTCTGGGAGTTGAAGTCCGGACATCTTCAAGTTGCCAAGGTTGAGAAACACTGCTCTAGGGGATGGGACCCACAACATTCCCTGCATCCCCACTCTAATGGGTCAGATAGATGGGACTGGTAAGAGACAGTCCCTCAGATAACCTGGTCCCAAGCCATGAAGGGCTTTAAAGGTGACAACCAGCACCTTGAATTGCACCCAGAAGCAAATCAGCAGCCAATGCAGCTCCCGCAGCAGAGGTGATACATGCACAAAACCATGCAGGCTGCTGCATTTTGCACCAACTGGTGCAGCTTCCGTATGCTCTTCAAGGGCAGCCCTATGTAGACTGTGTTGCAATAGTCAAGACGGAAAATGACCAGGGCGTGAGTGACTGTGAGTAGGGATTGTTGATCCAGGAAAGGGAAGGACATAACTGGCGCACAACCCACAGTTGCGCAAAGGCCCTCCTGGCCATGACTGCCACCTGCTCTTTGGTGTAGTTGTGAAGATGCCGGCCTAGGAACCAGGAGACTGTGAGTTCTAGTCCCACCTTAAGCACGACAGCTATCTGGCTGCCTTTGGGTCAGTCACTCATGCCAACTCACCTCCCAGGATTGTGATTGTGGGGAAAATAGGAAGAGGTATTAGGTATGTTCACCCCCTTGAGTTACTTATATAATAATGGTAGACTTTAAAAAAAATCAATTAATTGAAGAAGCAAATTGGATTGATCTCTCCTTTAATGTTTCTCAAGCTCAGCAACTTTTAGCTGTGTGGATTTCAACTCTCAGAATTCCCTACGCTGGCTGTACGGAGTCGAAGCTCTCAAATCCTAAAATTACTGAGGTTGAGAAACAGGGATCTAAGCAGGCTTGTCAAACTGGCGGCCCCAGGGCCAGCTGTGTCACCTGCAGGCCACGCCCTTCCCAACTCCACAAGGGCAAAACAGGTTGCGATATGCCACAATCCGGCCCGATTTGAGTTTGACACCCGTGATCTCAAGTGACCCAGATTCACTGATGATATTCTTTCAGCAAAGACACTCGCCTACACGGAGGGGGTTGGAGGTGGGGAGAGAAACAGGGACTCCAATTATTATTTTGCATCCCAGCCGCCTTTGAGAAGCATCCTTGGGCCCTGAAGACAAGGTTGAACTCATCCTGACTATGCTGTTAGCCAGCCCACATTAGCTCACTAAGATT
This sequence comes from Thamnophis elegans, assembly GCF_009769535.1. NCBI lineage: Eukaryota > Metazoa > Chordata > Lepidosauria > Squamata > Natricidae > Thamnophis > Thamnophis elegans. The sequence continues at coordinate 1,600,482 of NC_045544.1, forward strand.
CAGCCATTACCTTTCAGGTGCGAGGGAAAGAATTCATCATGACATTTAATCTTTTGCTGAAGTAAAGAAATTAGTACACGCCGAAAATGCTATTTTCAAAAGGTTGAAGATTTTTATAATAGCCACTTAGATCCCCCCTCCCCAGAATTCAAGGAAAGTACTTTATTTGGATTTTAAAAAAAGGTTTGCGAAGAGAGAAGGCATACCGTAATAGCCTCTGCCCTGCAGAGAGGCATGCGTGCATGTGTGTGTTTGTGTGTGTGACATGCACATATGATATGTGCATGGGTGGGGATGGGGGGAGCACGGGGAAGCTCTGTTTTTGGTTTCAGGAGACTTCAGGGAGGCCTGCTAGGCCCAAAACAGGCCATTGGTGCGGAGGGGGGGAGCGTCCCCCGAAACCCATTTTTGGTCCCAGGAGGCTTTAGGGAGCTCTGCTAGGCCCAAAACGGGGCATGGGTGTGTGTGTGTCATACATATGCGCAGGGGCAGTATGGGTGGGGCGGTCGTACGCATGCAGAGGGAGGCGAGGGTAGCCCAGGGAAGGTCATGCACACACGCGCAGGGGAGCGGGGCGCATTGCATTATGGGTGTGGGCACATACGCGCTATAGCGCATACACACGCAATTTCGGCATGCAAGGAGAACAAGGTTAGCCATCACTGGCATAGAGCCCTGGGCCTCCAGATGTGCACTCCTCTTTGTGACAGGCATAAAGTAGTCAATCTTATTTTTAGAAGGTAGAAAGAGGGGAGGGGAAGGAGAAAGAGGAGTAGATGAGAAGGAGGAGGAGGAGGAGGAGGAGGAGGAGGAGGAGGAGGAGAAGAAAAAGAAGAAGAAGAAGAAGAAGAAGAAGAAGAAGAAGAAGAAGAAGAAGAAGAAGAAGAAGAAGAAGAAGAAGAAGAAGAAGAAAGACAGACATTCAGACAGATGTAGTCTTTTTTCTTAAAGGAGGCTTCAAGGGAGAAAATAAAGTGGATATTTCCAAAACTTGTGAGCGTGAGACCTCTAGGTGGCACCAGAAGAACGAAGTAACAGGAGAAAGCTTCAGGGAAAACAGTCCAATTCTTTTCACTTCGGTCGTTTTGATGCAAACGTGTCATTTGGGAAATGGGAGATTATTAAAAGCATTATACTTCTGCCAGAAAATTATAGCTTCCAGGAGATGAGGAGTCTTTTGCTTTTGTTTTTGACAATGTGGCTGAATGATGACTTCACCTGGCGAAATGCAAAATGCGGCCCATGAGGCATTTCCTAGGTCTGGTGATTCCCTGCTTTTCAGTGGGGACGACCGCAAAGCAGCTCCCGATGCAGCTGTTGCAACTGGTCACAAGAAAGAGAAATGTAAGTGATTCGGGGCTGGGTTCCTGCCAGTTCTAAGCTCTTCTATAGAAGAGGTTCCAGAAATCTACAGTGCCGTCTAGAACCAGTTCCAGCTCCCTCCCTCTGCCCGTCCGCACATCATCAAGATGAAGAGCCAAGGTGGCGCAGTGGTTAAATGCAGCACTGCAGGCTACTGCTAGATCAGCAGTTCAGCGGTTCAAATCTCACCGGCTCAGGGTTGACTCAGCCTTCCATCCTTCCGAGGTGGGTAAAATGAGGACCCAGATTGTTGGGGGCAATATGCTGACTCTCTGTAAACCACTTAGAGAGGCCTGAAAGGCCTATGAAGCGGTATATAAGTCTACTGCTATTATTACATAAAGAGCAAGAGGAGGAATTCTGGGAATTGAAGTCCACAAGTCTTAAAGCTCTCAAGTTTGAACACTACTGGGTTTTTTTTCCTAAAGGGTTAGGAGTGCAAGACTCTTGTAACTTGACAGCTTTAAGGCTTGCACACTTCATTGCCAGAGTTCCTGAGCCAACATGACTGGAGGAGGAATTCTGGGAGTTGAAGTCCACAAGTCTTAAAGCTATCAAGTTTGAACACCCCTGAGTTTTTTTTCTAAAGGGTTAGGGGCGCAAAAGTCTTGTAACTTGACAGCTTTAAGAGTTGCGTGCTTCAAATGCCAGAGTTTCTGAGCCAACATTTTGGTTGCTAAGCTAGAGCATTGTTAAGTGAGTTTCACCACATTTTACAAGTTGACCACGCCCACCCAGTCACATGGCTGCCAAGCCACTCCCACCAGGTCACATGGCCGGCAAGCCACTCCCACAAAGCAGGCCACACCTACAGAAGGGGTGCTAAAAAAATTTGACACCTACCACTGAAGTGATTGCTTTACATGCCAACCAGCCCAAAGGTGCTTTCGCAAGAGGTTTCTGGTTTTTCTTTGAAAACATTTCGCTTCTCATCCAAGAAGCTTCTTCTTCAGCAGAGTTCTTTCAGCCGAGCTGGAGAAGCTTCTTGGATGAGAAGTGAAACGTCCTCAAAGAAAAAACAAGAAAGTCCAGCTGCCTTTTGGAAAAGCATCTTTGGGGCCACCATGATACCAAACTTTGAGGCTTTGTGGACTTGGAAGTTCAGGTGGTCCTCAATTTAGAAATCATTTGTTTAACAACCCTTCAAAGTTATAACTGCACTGAAAAAAAAATGACTTACAACTGGTCCTCACACTTACGACTGTCACAGCATCCCCATGGTGGTGTAATCAAAATCTGGGCACTGGGGAAAACCGGCATTCATTTACAACAGTGGTGGCTCCTGTGGCTGTGTGATTTTGCCATTTGCCACCTTCCCAGCCAGTCTTTGGCAAGCAAACTCCAAGGGGGGGGGGAGCCAGGTTTGCTTAAGGGCTGCAGAGTTCACTTAGCAACTTCAGTGATTCATTTAACAACCATGGCAAAGATGTAAAGCTGAGCCTCGCTTAACAGTCACTCTTTATTACTAAAAATTCTGGTGCCAGTTGTGGTTGTATATCAAGGACTCCCCCTATCAGTGTTCTGTCCCATCATTCTAATGAATAGGCAGACACAGGCTTGGCTGTCTGCCAGGACTAATGACGGAGATAAAGCCACCCCTTGGCTTGGAGCCTAGAACGCTCTTCTCTTCAAGAAACCAAGATTAGACTTACGGAATGCTTTCTCAACGGCTGGTAAAGTGGACTGTTGTTTTCTGCAAAGATTCCCCTCCCATCGCTCCACCTATAAGCTCTTTGGGAGAGGCCACAACAGTAGCCACCTGTCCCGATTTCCTTCTATGACGTCTATGACACACACACACACACACACACACACACACACACACACACACACATATATATATATATATATATATATATATATATATATATAATATATATTATATATTATATATTATATATTATATATTATATATATATTATATATTATATATTATATATTATATATTATATATTATATATTATATATTATATATTATATATTATATATTATATATTATATATTATATATTATATATTATATATATATATAATGTTGCATTTGTGCTGATAAATAAATAAAGGGAGACTAGTATAGATCTATTTCAAGCTATTTAGCTCTCATCAGCTAGCCATACCCTTACTGGGATTCGAACCTGGGCTATATTACATATTAGGCAGACGTCTTAGCCACTAAGCCACAGGCTCTTCCTTTATCAGCTGGGCCAGGGAAATAGGTATGTATATATATATATATAGTTTTCAGCATTCACGAACAATTAAAACAAATTTAAAAAGGATTTAAAAACAATAAGAAAACAGACAAAAAGTCAGAACAAAATGCATAAAACACACAGCTGAGGTATTCCCATTTATCAAAACCATCCGTCCAGCCGTTCCAGTGACTCTATCACATTTCTACACCCTCATGACTATTGGCAAAGAATAGTAGCAATACTACTTAGACTTATATACCCAGTGCTTTACAGCCCTCTCTGAGCAGTTTACAGAGTCAGGCGAATTTGGCTTCCCCGTTCTTCTTTGCCTGTTGGAAAGGTTGCAAAAGTGTCATCTATCCATGCCAGTCGCCAGGCATCTGAATGTGGATCACATGACCAAGGGAAATGCTGTGATGGTCCCTTTCCCTTTCCTCTAAATCTCAAGATAAACACAACATGTCCAAATTATGAAATGCGCTGTAATTGAGTTTGCCTTATCAAAGCAAATAAACTCTCATAATGAAGCTTTCACTTACACCCATATTGGTTTTTCTGGTCACAAAAACATCTTTTCAAGGAAAAGATTATATGTGGGGGATCATTTTCTTGCTACAACGCGCCAGACAAAACAATGATATGATATACAGCTTTAATGACACGCTTTTATCTTTAGGCTGCAAACTCATAAATAAAACCCTCTTTATCCAGACAGACGCGCTGCCCTTTCTATTCTTCCAGCATTTGTTGGCACGACTGCAGAACAAATTACTTGGCACTAATTAGCATAATTATCAATGTTGGTGTGTGTGTGTCAGACGTCTTGAATGGGGAAACATCTTAAATCAGATTGAAGCTGCCTCTTTTCACGTCAAGACAAATGAAAAACTCTCCCACCATAGAGCCACAAGGGTAGGGATATAGAAGCTACCCACAATGTCTTCGGGGTGTCAGAGTCAGAATGGAACAGGCAACTTATAGCCAAGTATTCCTCTCTTGTAGGGATGGCTACCCGATTTTTCATCGCCTGCCGAAAACGGGCGTATTCACCTGCACCAGGGGTGGGTTTTGGTAGGCACTACTGCTGGTTCGCTCGTGAATGCGCACGCACATGCTCAGCGCAATAAAAACTGTTCTGCGCATGCGCCAAAGTGAAAAAAAAGATGGCCATGCCATAGGCTGGTTTGGGGGGCGTGGCAGGCTTGGGTTCCTGCCAGTTCCAAACCACTCCTGGTTCGGCCGAACTGGTCCGAATTGGTGGAAAACCTATCACTGGCCCACACCCATAATGCACACCCCACCACTCACGCATGAGTGCATGACTCCCCGTGCTCCCCTGCCCCCCTCTGCATGCGCCCCACTCCCCCTTGCTCATTTTTGGTTTCCAGGTTGGTGTAAAAGGCTTTCCAGATCCAAAATGGGGTTCACTCCCCCCCCAAATGCAATTTGAGTGCCTCCCACACATGCGCCACTCCACGCATGCGTGCATGCTTCCCATTGGCGGGTTTCAAAATTTTTTAGAACCTATTCTGTAGGTGTGGCCTGTTTTATGGGAGTGGCTCGGCAGTCATGTGACTGGGTGGGAGTGGCTTGGTGGTCGTGAGACTGAGTGGGTGTCGCCAAGTTGGAAAATGTGGTGAAACTCACTTAACAACGCTCTTGCTTAGCAACCAAAATTTTGGGCTCAATTGTGATCATAAGTTCTCTTTCTCTTTCTTTCTTTCTTTCTTTCTTTCTTTCTTTCTTTCTTTCTTTCTTTCTTTCTTTCTTCCTTCCTTCCTTCCTTCCTTCCTTCCTTCCCTCCTTCCTTCTTTGTCTCTCTCTCCCCAACTTATTTTCTTTCTTTCTCTTCCTTCGTTCCTTATCTCTCTCTCTCTCCAACTTTTTTCTTTCTCTTTCCTTCTTTCTCTTTCTCATTCTTTCTTTCTTTCTCTCTCTCTCTCTCTCTCACACACACACACAACATTTCCCTCATGTCTGCCACTGACAGCTCTCAAAGAGAAGGAATTATAAGGACTCCTGCCTTGAGAAGGGGTTGGACTTGATTACCTCCATGTTCCCTTGCATCCCTCTATGTTCTCTGTCCCATTTAGTCACAAACAGACCCATTCACTTTAAAGTTGGTCGCAAACTCCACTCACCCTGCACGCCCTCTGGTCCCACCCAAGGAGGCGAGCTGTGGGGTGGGAGAAAGGGCGGGGGAGTCTGTGATCTTCTTCCACGTTTCGGTTCTGTGGGTGGGAGGTGCTGCTGTTGAGGCAGCGTGGTTGTGGTGGGAGAGTCGGGGCGCTGTTCACCAAGCAGCATGACCCACAGCAAGCCCAGGGGCAGTAGCCGCTGCTGCCACCAGCCACCACATGCCGCCATCGCTCACTCCCCCTCCGGCTGGTGGCCCAGCACACAGAGGGGGCACGGTGGCAGCGAGGGCACACAGACAACCTAAAAAGCTAGCTATGACCTCTGAGAGCAACCAATCAGGATATTCTTCCTGTACCCCAGGAAGTTCAAAGCCAGAGAGAGTATAAAACCCAGGGACTCTCAGCATCTCTCCCTTTTTTCTTCTTCGCCCAAGATCTTGAAGCATGTGATCCTGCCCACCATTAAAACCATCTTTCCAAGCAGCCTCCGTGTTTCCAGCGTCTTCCTCCCTCTTGGAACTGAACCCAGAAGGACATTTCCTCCAACAGTAGCACGGAATAAACGTGAAGTGATTTGAACTAAAGTCCTGTTTGGATAAATTGTGCCTGATAGCATGATTGTAATTACAGTGGTGGAGAAGTTCATCATTGATAGATCTGAAAGCTCAAATTGGGGACAGGTCATCTTGGATAAAATCTATCAGTGTGACTGCAAATAATCTACATTTACTAAATGGCACATGGTCAATCAATCAATCAATCACCGAAATCACATTTCTATTAATACATTTTTATGTAGCCACTATGCAAGAAACAGAATGATCACAGGATAGTGCTTGAATGATTAGGAATTCTTTCTCTAATCCTCCTCTGCCTGAGAGTTTTATGTACAGTATGTATATGTATATGTATATGTATATGTATAGGTGTATGTGTATGTGTATGTGTATGTGTATGTGTATGTGTATGTATGTATGTATGTATGTATGTATGTATGTATGTATGTATGTATATGTTTAATGTCACAACCCCTGGTAAGCCCCAATTATGGGAGGAAGCTCATATTTATCAGCACAAATATAACACAAAATGTGTAACAAAGGCAACAGTAAAAATATTGGGTTTCTGTCTTGATGGACTCTTGTGACAAGCCGATTGACAGATAATGGAAGCTGTTACCTTCCTCCCATAATTGGGGCTTACCGGGGGTTGTGACACTAAATGTATACCTTCTTCCCTGGCTTCAGCTGATAAAGGAAGAGAGCCTGTGGCTTAGTGGTTAACACATCTGCCTAATATGCAATACAGCCCAGGTTCGAATCCCAGTAAGGGTATGGCTAGCTGATGAGAGCTAAATAGCTTGAAATAGATCTATACTACTCTCCCTTTATTTATTTATCAGCACAAATATAACACTATATATATATATATATATATATATATATATATATATATATATATATATATGTGTGTGTGTGTGTGTGTGTGTGTGTGTGTGTGTGTGTGTGTGTATATATATATATATATATATATATGTATGTATGTATGTATGTATGTATGTATGTATGTATGTAATAATGTAATGTTTTAGAGTGTTTAGAGTGTTTAGAGTGTTTATTATAATTTATAGGCCGCCCTTTTCCCTGAGGGGACTCAGGGCGGCTTACAAAACACGGGGAGGGGGGTACAAAGACAAAAAAAAAAAGCATAAGACAATACATAATATTAAAAATAGAGCACAACATTCATTCATCATTCGGGAGGGGACGAACTAAGATTTTTTTATCCCCAGGCCTGACGGGATAGCCAGATCTTAAGGGCCGTGCGGAAGGCCCTGGGCGGGTGGTGAGGGTGCGGATCTCCACGGGGAGATTGTTCCATAGCGTCGGAGCTGCGACTGAGAAGGCTCTCCTCCGCGTAGTCGCCAGTCGGCACTGACTGGCGGATGGAATTCAGAGGAGGCCTACCCTGTGCGATCTGATGGGACGGAGGGAGGTAATTGGCAGAAGGCGGTCTCTCAGATAGCCAGATCCGCTACCATGGAGCGCTTTGTGAGTGGTAAGTAGGACCTTGAAGTGCACCCGGAGATCAACAGGTAGCCAGCGCAGCTCACGGAGGATCGGTGTTATGTGGGCGAACCGTGGTGCGCCCACGATCACTCGCGCGGCCGCATTCTGGACTAGCTGAAGTCTCCGGGTGCTCTTCAAGGGCAGCCCCATGTAGAGCACGTTGCAGTATTCCAGCCTAGAGATCACAAGGGCTCGAGTGACTGTTGTGAGGGCCTCCCGATTCAGGTAGGGCCGCAACTGGCGCACCAGGCGAACCTGGGCAAATGCCCCCCTGGTCACAGCTGAGAGATGGTGGTCAAAAGTTAGCTGTGAATCCAGGAGGACTCCCAAGTTGCGGGCCCTTTCTGAGGGGTATAAATTTTGTCCCCCCAGCCTGATTGATGGAACATTAGCCAAATTATTGGGAGGAAAACACAACAGCCACTCGGTCTTTTCCGGGTTGAGCACCAGTTTGTTAGCTCTCATCCAGTCTTTAACAGCCTCAAGGCCTCGGCTCATCACGTCTGCCGCTTCATTGAGTTGGCACAGGGCGGACAGATACAACTGGGTATCGTCCGCATATTGATGGTATTTTATCCCGTGCCTCTTAATGATCTCGCCCAGCGGTTTCATGTATATGTTAAATAGTAGGGGGGATAAGACCGAGCCCTGTGGCACCCCATAAGTAAGGGGCCTCGGGGACGATCTCTGCCCCCCCACCAACACCGACTGTAATGTAATGTAATGTAATGTAATGTAATGTAATGTAATGTAATGTAATGTAATGTAATTACAATTTATCAGCACAAATATAACAAATGTAACAAAAAGGCAACAGTAAAAAAATATTGGGTTCTGTCTGGATGGTCTCTTGTGACAAGCCGAAGGACAGAGAATGGAAGTAGTGATCTTCCTCCCATATTTGGGCATACCGGGGGTTGTAAAATCTATATAGTGCCACAACCCCTGGTATGCCCCAATTATGGGAGGAAGCTAATTGCCTCCATTATCTGTCTATCAGCTCGTCACAAGAGTCCATCACAACAGAAACCAAATATAACATATTTATATATATTTTCTTGGGTCCTTACAGGATTCCTGTTGTATGCTAGCCACCCCTTAGCTGGAAAGACCACCAACTAACTAATAGTACATATCTTTCTTTTTGTAGAAAAGAAAGCCAAGTCTCTATTCTTAAGATTATAACATTAAAAAAAAAACATATCCAAATAAGGAAAAGGGGATTGGAAACACCGAGAACAAAAACACACAGGCCCCTGAAGTTTGCATCCTTCTAAGACTGACATCCTACCTTTCGACCAGTAGATGGCAGTCAAGATTATAAAGTTCTTTTAAGCACCACTTGTGATACATTTTTAATATTGTATTGTAATCCTTATCTGGAGCAGCTTGAATGGGTAGAGCTGGAAGGAAGAGGAATCAGATATTGTCCCTGGCCTTGACGGCTGGGGCTCTTGGTTGTTATAATCCAACACATCTGGAAGGCACACGTTTGGTGCTGCTGTTCTGTTGTTTTCTATTGCCAGTAGATAATTCTCCGGGGATTATCTGGTTTCATCAGTTCCTCTGAGACATCCTGATTTCAGTAATGATCCACCCATTATGATAAATATATTGGCCAGCTGTCTCTCTCCACCCCCCACCCCCCATTCCTTTGAAGTGCCCTTCTGCTTTGCCTGGTGAAGCCCAAGAGCTACTTTTGCATTAATTCTGAAACCCTGATCCAAGAGAGCCCCTTCAGCAGTATCAAAGCCTATTCATCTGCAAAGAATGTTTTATCAAAAAGCCCGATGTTATAACAGAAATCTTCCTTCAGCAAAAACAGCTTCCTCCCTTCACTTTTCTCCGTCTGATCACATTATCACATGTAAGTAGCCGGCTGGCTGTTTAGATGTCTGTGTTTTGATGATAAGTATTATTTATCGTAGCCAAGTTTTCTGTCAGAGCGGTGTATGTTTTTGCAGCTTTCCAAATGCATTTCGAGATCTTAACTCGTGTCTTTATCTTCTGAGGACAATTGCTACAACAAACTTGCCGAAATTCATCTAGTAAAAAAGAATGGGAAGAAGCAATGTCTACATCTGGCACATCAGCTTTGAGAAGGCCAGCACTGAGCTGCAAAGCGGAGAGAAAAGGGAAGGAGGAACTCTTCAGGAAATGTTTCCTCTCTGAGTTTTTTTTAAAATCTATATTGTTTATGGCAGAGATATAAAACCCCTTTAGGATCTGGCACAATTTACTGGAACTACATGGAGCGTCTGAAAGTTTATGCCAGACTGTCTCTCTTTAAAACCTGATATACTGAACTGCAGTAGTTGTTTAAGCAAGCAATTTCTGAAGTTTCAGCTAAGAAAAGGTTTCTTTTGGCCTGGTCTGGTATGGAAAAATTCTGAAAGGCTCAAAACCCTTGGAGACTTCGTTATGCCAACATAGAATCACTAGTCCAAACACTGTCAGAGGGTTAGGAACAGAATTTGTCTGAGCCTTTTTACAGGTAAGCAAAATGCTACTCAAATTATTGTGGTGGAAAACAAGAGATTGAAATTGTCCTCCTCTTCAAACAAGTATGAGCTCCATACTTTTCCTTCCTTCCTTCCTTCCTTCCTTCCTTCCTTCCTTCCTTCCTTCCTTCCTTCCTTCCTTCCTTCCTTCCTTCCTTCTTTCCTTCCTTCCTTCCTTCCTTCCTCCCTCCCTCCCTCCCTCCCTCCTTCCCTCCCTCACTTCTCCTGCTCCTGGAGATTGAGAGAACATACCCATGCTCATCCTCCAACTTGATAGATATGCCATCATCTCTCAGTGATTGCTCCACCACACTTGGCATTGGACAAAGCCAACCAGTCACCAAATGAAAGAAAAAGAAAAGAAAGAAAGAAAGAAAGAAAGAAAGAAAGAAAGAAAGAAAGAAAGAAAGAAAGAAAGAAAGACACATTTAATACAGAAAAGGCAACAAAATTATTGCAGAGGAAGCACTCCAGTTTTCAAACATACTGGTTTGGAACGACTATTTATATGAAGAGGGATTTTTCCCCCTCTTGAATTTAAGGAGTATCGCTTCTTATCACAATGTAAAAATCCTAGCTTTTAGAATCTGTGTCTTTAACTTTTCTTCCTCCTCCCCTCTCTTCCCCTAAACAACTGGTTGTATAAGCATACGCCTCTCCTAGGACAATACAAATCGCAATAATGGATTTACTGCCCTTTGAGGAAACATAAGACTCTTGGCAGCTCTCCCTGAAAAGGTTCTGACAGAGACACTTGTCTGGAAAGGGGATTCTTTTATTCTCACTATTATTCATGATTAGCATCCTAAGAACTTGAGCTTCAGCCTTTTCAGAAATCCAGGCTCTTCCCCTCAATTCTTCTCTCTGTCTTACCTTTCCCCCCCCCCCCCCCCCAAGGCTAACATGGTCTGTGCATTTAGAAAACTCCCCCCCCCCTCGTTTATAAAACTTCTTTCTTTACTCTATGAATCTAATAAAGTGATGGAAAATCACAAAGCTTATATGAAAACAAATTTGCTAGGGTATTTAATGTATGATGCTTTTAGACTTCCTTCCTTCCCTTCCTCTCTCTCCTTCATTCCTTTCTTCCTGTCATTCCCTCCCTCTTCTATCTATCTATCTGTCTGTCTGTCTGTCTGTCTGTCTGTCTGTCTATCTATCTTTCCTTCCTTCCTTCCTTCCTTCCTTCCTGTCATTCCCTCCCTCCCTCTTTCTTTCTTTCTTTCTTTCTTTCTTTCCTTCCTTCCTTCCTTCCTTCCTTCCTTCCTTCCTTCCTTCTCTTTCTTTCCTTCCTTCCTTCCTGTCATTCCCTTCCTCCCTCTTTCTTTCTTTCTTTCTTTACTTCCTTCCTTCTCTTTCTTTCTTTCTTTCTTTCTTTCTTTCCTTTCTTCTCTCTTTCCTTCCTTCCTTCCTGTCATTCCCTCCCCCTTCCTTCCTTCCTTCCTTCCTTCCTGTCATTCCCTTCCTCCCTCTTTCTTTCTTTCTTTACTTCCTTCCTTCCTTCCTTCCTTCCCTTCCTTCCTTCCTTCCTTCCTTCCTTCCTTCCTTCCTTCCTTCCTTCCTTCCTTCTTTCCTTGACAATTATCATTGTTTCATGGAGGAATAATATTACATTTCTTACCAATATCAGGTATGTCAGTTATTTCTGTTAATGTTTTTCAATTGTGCCGAAAGATTTCTCAGCAATGTATGATTCCAGTGTTCTGAGATGGGCAGATATTATTATTTTTACCAAACCTTTATAACACCACAGATATTCCCTTCAGGGCTGATTTCTACAATCCGTATATTCGGATGTTTCCTTTCCTTGAAGTTTGAACTCTGGGTGTTCCTCTCTTTGACAGGCTTAATACATTGGGATGTTTTCTCATCTGTGTTTGAAGTCTCTATACACCTTGTAAAGAAATAAAGAAAAGAAGAAATTCAAGAGAATTATATTTATGGCAAAACCGTTACAACTCACTCCGGGCCCAATCTTCTGCATCACACCGTAGGAGACATACTAAATTACTTCAGATATTTTGTTTCAGCATGGATTTTTTTTATAAAAAAAGCTTGTTCTTATATGAAAGTTGTACTCTATGACATTTTATCCTTGGAACTGTATACTGCCCCGTGGTTTAAGGTTTAGGATTTAGCACGACTTAATGAAGCTCAGACAAACAAACCAAATACGACTTTGCAACCCCCTTTATCTTCAGAACTTACTACCATTTGAACCATGGTTACACAGTGGTTAGAGTGCAGTACTGCAGGCTACTTGTGCTGACTGCTGGCTGCCTGCAATTCGGCAGTTCAAATCTCACCAGGCTCAGGGTTGACTCAGCCTTCCATCCTTCCGAGGTGGGTAAAATGAGGACCCAGATGGTTGGGGGCAATAGGCCGCCTCTGTAAACCACTTACAGATGGCTGTAAAGCACTGTGAAGCGGTATATAAGTCTAAGTGCTATTGTTATTTGTTTAGTGACTGTGTAAAACCACAGTCCGGGCTTTGCCATACATGGGGGAGGGACCCCAGCACAGGAGGTGGGTGGTGGGAAGAGCTTTACTGGAGGCTACAAGTGGCGAGGAGTGTGGAGACGGCTGATGAACAGCTGATCCTGATAGAGTACAAGCTGGCCAATGATCAGCTGATCGAGTCTACCAGCATCCTGGCGATCAGCTGACTGGGTCTGTTGGATGGTCAGCTGTTCCAGCGTGAGGAAGGGTGTGGCTCTAGCTTTCAAAGGGCACTGGAGGTGGAAGCTTTATTCCAAAGCTTTCGTTGATGGAACTCACTGTGTGCTGAGAATCTGGCCTAATAAACCATTTAAATAAACCAGAGCAAGTGGCATCCTAACTGTGGTTTAGGTCCAGAACTCGGACCTCTGAGAGACTGTTAAAAGTCACAATGGCATTGAAAAAAGTGAGTTATGACCATTTTTCACGTGACCGTTGCAACATCACATGATCAAAATTCAGATGCTTGTCGATTGACCTCTATCGATGATGGTTGCGGTCTTCCGGGGTCAAGTGATCACCTTTTGTGACCTCTGACAAGTAAAGTCAATGGGGAAGACAGGTTCACCTGGTAATCATGTTACTAACTTAACAACGGCAGTGATTCACTTTAACAACTGGGATCAGAAAGGTTGTCAAATGAGGCAAAATTCACTTAGCGACTGTCTTATTTAGCAATGGAAATTTTGGGCTCAATTGTGGCCGGAGGGCTGCCTGCATTGGTCCGTTTGAAAGACGTGAGATTGAAAAATGAAGGGAGCAGAAATTTGGGTCTCATCCTGCAGATCTTCTGGCAAAGTTGATGCAAGTGAACAATAACATTTTGCACATAGGCCCTGACTACAGGGACTCCGAATTCTTCCTCCTCTTGCTTGTTTCTGTGCATTTTTATCAGTAGCTTAGATATAGCAGGTCCAAGAGCATCCTTGGTTCTGAAAAACATCCATGAACCTGAACAAGTTGAAATGCAGGTTATTTTTTGCATCAAGCAAGGAAGATCTGCATGTGAAGCCAACTATCAAGTAGGCAGCCTGATAGTTGCAGAATGAAAGATGCAGAATTATTGATAAATCCCGTTGCTATAAATGTTAATGTTTTTATATCCTTTAGATCAGTGTTTCTCAACCTTGGCAACTTGAAGATGTCCGGACTTCAACTCCCAAAATTCCCCAGCCAACGAATGCTGGCTGGGGAATTTTGGGAGTTGAAGTCCGGACATCTTCAAGTTGCCAAGGTTGAGAAACACTGCTTTAGATTAACCTTACAGCATCTATTCACGTGTCTGTAACATATCCCAATGTAGCAATAGCAGGAGCACTCAGACTTATATACCACCCCGTAGTGCTTTACAGTCCTTTTTAAGAGGTTTACAGAGTCAGCCTACTGCCCCCAACAATCTAGGTCTTCGTTTTACCAGCCTCAGAAGGATGGAAAGCGGAGTCAACCTTAAGCCGGTCAGGATCGAACTCTTGGCAGTGGGTAGAATCAGTCTGCGAAACAGCCTTCTAACCACTGCGCCAAGAATTGTACAAGAATTGACTGAATAATGTTTTGAGGCAGGCAACGATGTATGTCTCTATTTAGAAACCACAGCTGCTGGTTATGGCCAGTTGTTCATTCTTGTAATTAGTCAAGAGGCACTGTTTTATCTTGGTTTCATTAATACAATTCCTAACACTCCTTTCCCAAATCCAGGAAAACAATCCAGCTTCATAGCACTGATGATGTTAGCTAGTTTGGGTAATTAAATGTCTACAAGAAAACTGTTGTATATGTGTTGTGTTGTGTGAGGGAACGAAGCAGGAGCCATGGAATCAGAGAGTAAGATGTTTATTAGTAGGTGACAAGCGATTCAGAATGTGTTACAACTGTCACAGTATTTATACTCTCAGGTACCAACTGTCATTTAACTGTCATTACAACCACCAATCACAGGCTGTGCTTCGCCCGACCAATTAGAACGCAGCACAGGCTGTTGCTGGGTTATAACAAAAACCACCAAGCTCTGAGAGCACCAAGGACTCTTCGCTTCAACCCTGAGCTACAAATATTCTCCTTTATCGGTAACAGCCTCCTTCCTTTGCATCTCTCAATATGCTTCCAAAATGTGAAACGAATTTCAGCTGCCAAAGAGCTTATCCAGGCCGGTATTGGCTGAGAAATTACAATGGCTAGTTGAGGTTAACTTGGCCTATAGACAATGGAATCGGTAAAAATGCAGAATGCTAAAAATTGTTCCGCTGCGTACACACAATGAGGTTCCCCATTTCTTTGCCAATCTAAAGCTGCAGAAGGATAAAAGAACTCGCCTTTCTAAATCATGATTTGTTAGCTTACGTTTTTGCTTTTGCAGAAGCAGCTACATACTAAATTAATACTTCATCTTTTCTTAAATGGAAATGTTGCGAATGTCATTAAAATTGAGCTATGCATTTTTCATTTTGAGGGAGGCACAAAGCGCTTTTTTCATTTTTTCGGGAAAAGACATGGAGATCAATTAGTCCAAGTCCAATTAATACTGAATTGTATCCCGGATGATTTATTTGGTTTAGAACTTGGCTTTAAACATACTGATAGCATGTGGCATGGAAAGTTTTTTTTAAAAAAAAAGTTCTTAAACTGCTGCTATCATCCTCCTAAATTAATGTTAATGTAGGAGTGTGGATGACGTTATCCCCAAAGCTTCTTAATAGTGAGTCAAACTGTTGATCTATCAGCAAAAATTAGTATATTCTGGAAGCCGCTTTTGTATAACCTTTTCAAGTCAAACTATTTCAACTCCTTTATCCCAAAAAACTGATGGAAAAACTGATTCTAGCAGCATGTTAATGGACTAGATTTACTCCTACTCCAAAACCATATAAATCCAAATTTCCAAATAAGATATATAAATATTTAAATTTGTGAATAAGGGTGGCTCAGTGGCTAAAACGCTGAGCTTGTCGATCAGAAAGGTCGGCAGTTCAGCGGTTTGAATCCCTAGCTTCACGTAACGGCGTGAGCACCCACTACTTGTCCTTCTGCCAACCTAGCAGTTCGAAAGCATGTAAAAAATGCAAGTAGAAAAAATAGGGACCACTTGGATGGGAAGGTGATAACATTCCATGCGCCTTTGGCTTTGAGTCATGCCGGCCACATGACCATGGAGGAGTCTTTGGACAGCGCTGGCTCTTTGGCTTAGAAAGGGAGATGAGCACCATCCTAGAGCCGGAAATGACTAGCGCGCATGTGCGGGGGAACCTTTACCTTATTTGTGAACGTGTGTAAATATAAAATTGCAGACAAAAAAATAATATGTATTTATTGAGACCAATAAGAGTAAAATGTACAGAAGCCAAAACTGTAAAGCAATTCCTAAGCCACCCAACCGATGGAATTCAGCAATGTGTAAATTTATTCGTTTTGAATCAACCTGAGCTCCTTTTTTATAATCAGAGGAACATGGTAAACATCTTGACTTAATCAAAATATTTAACGGAATTTCCTATGAGACTTTGGCAGTCCTTATTTGGCAACTGCCTTGTTTAGCAAGTGGATGGAGTTGCGACAATGATGGGAAAACCAGCCTTATTTGAGCAATTCTCCCGTTTGCATCCTTCACAGATCTGTAAAGCAAAGACCAGCTGAAGTAACATCACAAGTATGACACAGTTTCACTTAGCAACTGCTTTTCTTAACAACCACATTTGCTGGTCTCTAAATGAGGACTCCCCATTCTATAAGTCCCTAATCTGATGGAAAGTTGGTTGCACAATCTTACCCAGGGAGTGTGCCTCAATAGCTCCATGCCAAGATGAGTGTTGTGTGGTTTGAGTTGTTGACTTGTATATCACAGGACTCTTGTCCAGGCCTTGCTGTGTTCAACAGATTTATAGCTTGACTGAAGGGTTAGAAAATACAGATTCTGTCCAATTTTCAGATGACAGAAAGAAAGGAGGAAGCGATAGATCTTAGAGGAGACTACCACGATTCGGGCAAATCTTAACAAGCTGTAAAAATGAGCAGAAAGAGGCATTTTGAGAGATGTGCAAAGCCGAGGTGGCGCAGTGGTTAAATGCAGCACTGCAGGCTACTTCAGATGACTGCAGTTCTGCAGTTCGGCTGTTCAAATCTCACCGGCTCAGGGTTGACTCAGCCTTCCATCCTTCCGAGGTGGGTAAAATGAGGACCCGGATTGTTGTTGGGGGCAATATGCTGACTCTGTAAACCGCTTAGAGAGGGCTGAAAGCCCTATGAAGCGGTATATAAGTCTAACTGCTATTGCTATTGCTATTGCTTTTATTGGAAACATCAAAGGCCTAAGTAGAGAATGGGAGGACCAGCTGGACAGCAAAACATGCCAAAAGGGTTTCAGTATCTTGGGGGATAATGAGATAAATAGGATGCAACAGAGGGGCGCAGGAATTATGGGCTGCGTTAAAAAAAAGTTTAAAAAGGATGAAGGATTCCCTGCAGATTTTACTCTGCTAGTCGTTGCTGACTGGAGGGGGCAGTGCTCATCTCCGTTTCAGGGCCCCTGGACCAGCAGTGTATGAAGGCATTTCTGTAGTCATGTGGCCAGCGTGATGTCACAGAACACTGTTACCTTGCTACCAAAGTTGTACCTATTTATCTACTCATATTTATCTACTCGTGTGCTTTCCAACTGCTACGTTGGCAGGAGCTGGGGTGAGTAATGGGAGCCCATCCCGTCATGTGGCACTTGAGTCCTGGACCTGAGCTGCTGGCTTTCCAGCCGACAAATCCAGCATCTTAACTGCTGGGCCCCCATCCTGCCCTATGTCAAAAGATTATTTGGCCAGATTATTGTGAAAGAGCAAAAGTGAAAACAACTTATGCTAAAACAAAGGTGGCCTTCTTTGGTAGAAGCAGCACTAAATACAGATAGATAATCAGTGCCCAACACAGAGCTTGATTTAGAGTTGGCCAGAACTGTGCTTAGATGTCGTTGCATACCTACACTGCAAAGGGATTAAGGGCAGGGGTGGGATTCAGCCAGTTTGGACTGGCTTGGGTGAACCGGATGCTAATTTTACATTTTACATTTTACAACCCACCTGTTTCCAGTCTCAGGAGGCCCTCCAGAGCCTGGCGGAGGCCATTTTTGCCCGCCAGGAGGCTCGAGGAAAGTGTGGTGCAGGAGGCTGAGTAGGCCACTTCCACCATGGCCCACGCCCACCAGGCAATCAGGCAGAGAACCGGTTGCTAAAACTTTTCAATTCCATCCCTGGTTGGTGGGTATGTATAGGTTGCAGATGGCTGAAGATGGGCCAATGCGCAGACCTCCCAAATCCCAACTGTGGAGGTGTGCATCCCGCAGGTTGATTTGGTTGATCGACTTCCTGTTCTGTACTTTGCTATTTCAGCGCCCTTAGCCGGGAAGTTAACATTTGGAGAAATATAAATGGAACACCTATGCAACCCTCCCCAAACAATAGACGTTCCCTGATGTGTAGTGACAAAGAAATCTAATTTCAGGCTTTAGGCTTCATCTTTCCTAAGTCTCTTCTACAGAAAATGCATTTGGCTGTTTTAGCTCAGCACACAGAGGGCACGATTCTGAAGTTTTTCGAGCCCAAAAGAGGTCAGCTAATATCCCCTTAAACTTAAAATATTATAGGGCTACGTGATAGTCCAAATGTGTTAACAGAGGACTTTTATATTTATCTTGTTTTTGAAATTACTTGTGAACTGCTCTTTTTTCTTTTGAGAATAGCAATAGCAGTTAGACTTATATACTGCTTCATAGGGCTTTCAGCCCTCTCTAAGCGGTTTACAGAGTCAGCATATTGCCCCCAACAACAATCCGGGTCCTCATTTTACCCACCTCGGAAGGATGGAAGGCTGAGTCAACCCTGAGCCGGTGAGATTTGAACAGCCGAACTGCAGAACTGTAGTCAGCTGAAGTAGCCTGCAGTGCTGCATTTAACCACTGCGCCACCTCGAAGACAGATGATAGGTCAAATTGGTTGATTGATAATAGTTTTCCAAATTGGTTAATCTGTTATTCTTCCTCTCTACTATGCAGTGATAAGGCCTATAAAATATAGTTTTCAATTCTGAGCACTGCATTCTAGGAAGAATCTTGACAAATTAGAAGAACAATCAAGACAATTTGAAGTTAGGGGGGAAGAAAATCCTATGAGGAATAGTTGAAGGTTTCTGGTATATTTAGCCTGGAAAATACAGCAGGAATGTTGTTGTTTTTCAATATATGAAGGACTGTCATGTAGAGGAAGGACAAAATTGCTCCCAGTTGTTCCAGAAGGTGGGACAAGAAACAAATGACAACAAAATACATTTCCTTTGAACATTAGGGAACATTTCCTAATCATCAGAGTTAAACAGAATAACAGAGTTGGAAGGAACCTTGTAAGTCATCTACTCCAATGTCCCACCCAAGCAGGAGACCTTATATAATTTCTGACAGATGGCAATCCAGTCTCTTCTTTAAAGCCTCCAGTGATGATGCTTTCACAACTTCTGAAGGCTGTTCCATTGGTGGATTGTTTTCACTGACAGGAAATTGACCTTTATTTCTAGGTTGAATCTCTCCTTGTTCAGTTTCCATCCATTATTCCTTGCCTGGCCTTCAGGTGCTTTGGAAAACAGTTTGACCCCTTCCTCTCTGTGGCAGCCCCTCAAATATTGGAAGACTGCTATCATGTCTCCCCTGGTCCTTCTCTTCACTAGACTAGCCATGCCCAGTTCCTGCAACCGTTCTTCGTATGCTGTAGAAGAGACTGTTTTCGAACAGGCCTGTTAAATTGGTGACCCACTGGCTGGATACATCATGCGTAGGCCATGCCCACCCCTGCTTCACAAATGGGAAAAAATAATAATGATACGATCTGGCCCGTCACACAATCGAGTTTGACACCCGTGTCTTAGAAGGCCATGGACTTTCCTACATCGGAATTGTTTAAAAAGAGACTGAATGGTCACCTTTTGGGCATGTCGTGTTATTAAAAAAAATTACAAAATTACAAATTCTTTATAATAGTTATGGCAAATGCCTGAGGCACAGGGTCCCAATCAGATGCTATTTAAGCATCCTGTCCACATTGCCCATGTTTGTCAAGGGGATGAAGTAGAGCAAATGGACACTGTGGGTTCATTATTGTGCCAAGCTTTTGCCTCTTCTCTTGGTGTCAGCTGTGCTAGGCAAATCCTGCTAATTCAGGAGCTGCCTCTCTGGATGATTCAAACCAGCCAATCGGCTTCAAAGGTCAACCTAGGATCCAATTAATTGTAGATCCAGGTTTACCTGGAAGAGACATTTTTGAAATTGTCACATCAATAGGGTTTGTTTGGGCTTCCAAACCATATTATATTATAAGCTGCCCAGAGTCACTTTGGATAGTGAGATGGGCAGTGAATGAATGAATGAATGAATGAATGAAGTCTTTGGCAGTAGTGGTGGTGGGCAGAAATATTGGCCATTTAAAAAATCTTGTTAGAAGCCATCAGACAGTTTTCTGTTGTACAGTAGACAGCATTGTTGGTGTGAAGCAGTGGTGGGATTGATTTTTTTTACTACCGGTTCTGTGGGCGTGGCTTGGTGAGTGTGGCATGGCTTGATATGTGTGGCAGGGAAAGGATACTGCAAAATCCCCATTCCCTCCCGATCAGCTGGGACTTGGGAGGCAGATAATAGATGGGGGCGTGGCCAGCCAGAAGTGGTATTTGCCGGTTTTCTGAACTACTCAAAATTTCCGCTACCGGTTGTCCAGAACTGGTCAGAACCTGCTGAATGCCGCCTCTGGTGTGAAGTCATTCAGATGTATCAATTGGCTAACATTCTCTATCAACAACCCATTTGTTGAGTGCTTATAAGTTTCCACTTGTGTCATCAGTGATAAAATCTAACCACTTGCAAACCTATTTTCTGATTGCCTTTATTCTAGAAAGCATCGGGTCTTCTCCAGCGGCTCTTTCCTTAACATGGTATGTTTAAGTACCAAGGTTTTAGCTGAGTACTTCCATTGGGCCTTCTGGATTTATTTGTTTTCTCATTTGTGGTTTTCCTTCAACTGATATTGAATGATTTGTTCTTGTGTTCCAAGGAATTTTCAGCAATTTTCTCAAGCACCAGAATTGAAAGACATCAATTTTTATTTTGTTTGGCCTTTCTGATGGTCCAACTTTCACAGTCATATATTATATCTCAGAAAATCATAACCTTGGCAATATTTACCTTTGTGGTCATTGTGGTGTTTTAATCGTTTGTCTAGATTTAGATGATGTACAAAGGTAATAAACATATGTGTATTTGTGTGTGTATTTATGAAGGTGATGTTTGAGTATCATTTTACCACAGGTATCTACATCTTTAATTTTATTATTAAATTCATACTTGGAAATCTATGCTGAAGGAAAAAAGAAGAAGAAATAAGTATATATGACTTGATGCTTAATTAATAGATATCAGGTCATTTTAATAATAAAGAAACTGACAAAAAAGGTTATGGTTTTGAACATTGCAAAACTGAGTTTGAAATGAAATAATCTACAAATGCTGACCATGTAACTGTTAAAATATCTATTGGTACTTGAAACAGAACAAATGAAAGAATGTATGATGAATTTATATTTTATAAATTTGTCTTGAAAGCGAAGGCTCCTGGATTGGGGCTAAAAGGTGAAAGAGAAGCAATATGCTCCATCCCATATTTGGGTAAACCAGGTTGCCCTGATTAATGTATGATAAAGTGGGCTAAACTTTTTGGTTATAATATAGGGAACAATGGGAAAATATGTGGTTGAGAGGACTCAAATTTACACCGTGTTATAATCTTAAAGAGAAGTCTACAGAACAATGTATGGTTGTATGTCACAAGGGAATTTGCCTAAAATATTTAAAGGCGCTTCGAACACATGTTGGAAATAAGAAGAACAAGAAGGGGTATTTTATTATGGCTGTGTAAAAAAAAGAAACAAATATTTGGATTCAAATACATAGACACAGATTCAGAAAGTTTTAAAGATTAATATATAATTGAGAACAGAGGTCTTTTTGATGGGCACATAATTGGAAAAAAGTCACAGAACATTGGGTTTTTTTTTTGCATATGCTAACTGCAGCCAAATTATTATATGCACAAAGATGGAAAGGCTTGAATCCCTTCAATGGAGGATTGGTTGGTGAATATAGTAAAAGACGCTGAGTTGGCCAAACTGACATTTTTGATTAGAGAACAGATAGTATCTATATTTATTTCTGAGTAGAGATCCCTTATGGACTTTTTGTGTGTGCAGAAAACAGGAAAAAAATGAACTTAAGATTTATCATATTGATGATTAGACAGGATAGTTTATAGGAAAAATAAAGCCATGCTGTAACTTTAGAGAAATAAACTTAGGTGGCTAGAAGCCTCAGTGGCTAAGACGCTGAGCTTGTTGATCAGAAAGGTTGGCAGTTCAGCGGTTCGAATCCCTAGTATAGGAACTCTGTTACTGTTAAATAAATTTATAATTGTTCCTAAAATTGCTGTAAAAAACCCCAGAAACCATTCCTTTATATATTGTTTTCTTTTCCCCCCTTTTCTTAACACATTTAGATTTCTCCTTGATTCCTTTCACTTTCTTTTCTCTTTCTTACTTTTCATTAGTTTGCATTAGTTTTTATCTTTTTAAAAACACTTTTAATAAAATGATTTAAAAACAATAATAAAGAACCTTGCAGGTTACATATCTGAGTTTCTGGCTAGAAAAATTGCATCTTTTCATCGCATTTTTCTTTGCTAGTTCCCTGGCTAACAGCATACCAACATAGATGTTTTCAGGTATTAAAGTTCATGTGGAAGTGTAACCGTATTACTTGGTAAACACTGGTTTAAACATCCAAGCTTCTAGGCTACTCTTAGATAAGTCATCATCCTGAAATAATGATATTTCATAACTGAAACAAGGAAGTGCTTCTCAGTTTCCAATGGGAGATACTTTCTTCACTAGATACCTTGACTTAAATAACATCATTTATTCATCAATTTGAATATTTTCCCCCTGTACAGTAGACGACAGTGAGGCAGATCTGAGGTTTCAGTCTTGGATTTCTTGTCCCCGGTTTTTAATTACTGCATATTTAATTTCTACCAATAGAAGAGAATATTTGTATCTCAGGGTTGAACTGTGGGATCATTGGAACTCTCTGAGCTTGGTTGTTTTCTTGCAGACATTTCATTACCCAACTGTTGTGGCCCAGCAGGAGCCGTTGGAGCTGCCATCAGATTCCGACAGCGAGGGGCCCTCTGAGTCGACTCTGGAGGATGTGGAGCACCCTGGACAGGGTTCCGACTCCGAGCAGGGTGCAGAGAGGCTGGTTGGCCACCAGGAGGCGCCTGAGCCTTGAACCAGTGGGGAGGAGACAAGGGAGAGTGAGCCAGAGGCCAGTAGTGAGTTGTTCCTGGATACATGCCATCGAAGAGCTATTAGGCGTCAGGAACAATTATGCAATTACAGGAGGTAATTACACTCAACTGGTGGTCATTAGGCTCCTCTCCAGACTATAAAAGGCTACTTGTGCACATGCCCCTCTTTGCAGAAGTCAACACAGAATTGAATGTCGGAGAACTTTGTGTGAGCTTGGCAGGCTGGATTGCTGCCAAGCCTTATCTGTGTTCATTGCTGCCCCAGCTTGTCTGTGCTGGTTTGCTGCCAAGGACCTGTCTGTCTGTTAATTAAATGCCGTAATTTATCT
Source organism: Thamnophis elegans (assembly GCF_009769535.1). Taxonomy (NCBI): domain Eukaryota; kingdom Metazoa; phylum Chordata; class Lepidosauria; order Squamata; family Natricidae; genus Thamnophis; species Thamnophis elegans. Next base: position 1,623,944 of record NC_045544.1, read on the forward strand.
CTGGCTCGGAGTGTGCGTTGGTGTGAAACAAGGAGGGGTCTGAACACCCAACTAGGTAACATTTTCAGTGCTTAATTTCTCTTGCTCCCCCTAGGTATGCTCTAATCAAACAGGGGAAGCTTGCTCTTCCACGAAAGCCTCAGAAGAGCAGAAAGCACCCTCAGGAAGTTACCCATGGTCCCCTTTGGTGTTCTTCCCTCTTATCTGTCTTCCAACGCTCCAGAAATTATGGACAACCACAAATGACAGAACAACAATCATCTGTTTCATTACTGATCTTCTGTCCATCCCAATGCCAATATGGAGATTAACAAAGAATATATATATATAGAAATGGTACTTCACAATATAAACATGAAGGCCTGGTTTTGCCATCAGGCCTGCCCCCCCCCTCTCCCCCAGAATGAGACGTAGCTCATGAAATGGCTTATTTGATTGTTGTCACTGGGGAGAGTGATTATAGCTTATTATTGTTTTTATGGTTCCACCACAAAACCGCGGAGGACAAAATCGTGCTCGATGAAAGCACGCATTTGATGTCATCACAGCGCGACGAAAACATTGCGCTGTGATCGAAAAATGTAAAAAAAGCGAAAACCTTACCCTAACCCCCCCAAACCTAACCCTAAACCTAACCCTAAACCTAACCCTTAACCTAACCCTAAATCTAACCCTAAACCTAACCGTTAACGTAACGCTAAACCTAACGCTAACCCTTAACCTAACGCTAACCGTAACCCTAACGCTCTAAACCTAACCCTAACCCTTAACCTAACCCTAACCCTAAACCTAACCCTTACCTTTATGTGAATTGGCTTGCTTTAATTTTAATTTTATTTCAATTTTTAATTTTTTTCGTCGCGCTGTGATGACGTCACATGCGTGCTTTCGTCGAGCGCGATTTTGTCCTCCACGGTTTTGACGGGTCACGGTTTTTATATTGAGATTTATAAGTGGCCCGGAGTCCCTGAGAGTGAGCTGGATAGCCGTATAATTTTTAAAATAATAATAATAATAATAAATAAGCTTTTCTGTTTTGAGAGATTCTTAAAGGGTTATGCCCCGGCCACTGAAAAACCTGTAACCAGCCAGACGAAAAAATGATGGCTGTAGAGAAGAAAGGATGCAAATAAAAAAAAATCTGAACTATACTTCACTTACAATAGGAAGTTTGATTAGTTGAACCTTTCACTGAACAAAGGTGGCACCAATAGAATGCAAGGGAGACGTGGAGTAGAAATTATGCCACTCTTCCTGGGAATATAAAGCATGTCTTACTTTGGTACAATCATAGATAAATACAGCATTAATGCAACATCTACATTTAAGGGACGAAAACATCGCGCTGTGATCGAAAAATGTAAAAATAAAGCGAAAACCTTACCCTAACCCCCCCAAACCTAACCCTAAACCTAACCCTAAACCTAACCCTAAACCTAACCCTTAACCTAACCCTAAAACTAACCCTAAACCTAACCCTTAACCTAACGCTAAACCTAACGCTAACCCTTAACCTAACGCTAAACCTAACCCTAACGCTCTAAACCTAACCCTAACCCTAAACCTAACCCTTACCTTTATGTGAATCGGCTTTCTTTAATTTTATTTTTATTTCAATTTTTAATTTTTTTCGTCGCGCTGTGATGACGTCAAATGCGCGCTTTCGTCGAGCGCGCTTTTGTGGACCGCGGTTTTGACGGGTCACTACATTTAAGAGCTTGTTAACATCTATAAGGAGTGATTTCCCCTCCCACTTGATGAAAAACATCCTGTGACGCAGCGGACACTCCAACAGAAGAGAGAGTGGTGTAACTGAGCAAATGGAATTTCGCCCCCTGTCTTCATTTTCTAAACATCGTTGAATTGTGCAGCTCATAACTCATTCAGAATGGACTACTGGTTCAGTGAGATCTACCGCAATTCCATTCAAACGTCTCTTCGTGTCAAAAGAATTTCATTTCCCTTGTTAAATACGCCTTGCAGGTGTACCCAGAAAACAGGACTTCTTTGGAGGGATTAAAAAAGAATGATGCACCTTGTCGCTTTGGACAAATGTATTGGTTTAGCAGATTTCGGAGCCAGAAGAACGTAGAGGTTGAAGACAAGAAGCTTCAGAGCCAACAACTTTATTGATAAGAGCAAACTCCAGTCTGTCAGAACTGAAGAAGCTTCTTGGATGAAAAGCAAAATATCTTCAAAAAAAAAACCCCAAGGAAGTCCAGTTGCCTTTTATCTCCTCCTTTATCTCCTCTCTAAATTCTCTAAAAGTTTCCAAAAAAAGTTCTTTTGTTAGCAAATCTCCAGTAGGGGGCATAGAGGGTGGAGGCTGCAACTTTGTGCCAGGTATTGGGGATGTACTTCTAGGACAGTGATGGGCAACCTTTTTGGCGTGGTGTGTCAAAAATCGGCAAAAAATCGAGCATAACTCGCGTTGTGTGTCACTTCGACAAAAACATAACTTTGCGCAATTTATAGTTGCTGCTAATGGCGCTCACAGTTCCCGTTGGCACTCCGCTGTTCCCTGCTGTGGTGCGGTCGTAACCGACAGTCCCAGGAGTAGACCCTCTGTGCCGGCCTGACTGGAGAGAGGCGCGCACTGTTCCCGCGCTCCTCTCCTGCGGGTCCTCCCTTGTCGCGCTGATGACGTGTGTGCGCATGGCACGCACGCCTTACCAGCAGCCCCTGCGCTCAGAAAGGGGCGGCGGTGATACAGTAAGTGAGTGTGGGCGGGGGAGATCACACGTCCCGCCCCCCGTTCCTCCAGCACAGATTCTTTCATCCTCGGCCGTGCAGGAGCCGAGGATGAATCGCATGAAATCCTGTGCGTGTCACCCCAAATGGCTACGTGTGTCAGCACTGACACGCGTGTCATAGGTTCGCCATCACTGTTCTAGGAGGAGGTTTCAGCCCAGGATTTAGTTTTGAGGCCATTCCGAGTCTTATCTTCAAGCAATTAATCAAACTCTACTGGCCCGTTACGCAGCTACGAAAAAAGGTATCGAATCACCCCTTTGTTAGCTCCTTAGGACTTTTCAGAAGGTTTCAGGGAAAAAAAAGAGCATTGTAACGAAGCAGCTCAGCATATTCAGCGCCATTTTAGACTTCTCTATATCAGAGATATATATTAGCAAAGTTGATAAGAGGAAAGTCTTGTAGAATCTTGTAGAAATGAAACTAATTAATAAGAAGCTGCTGGCCGGCTGTTCCCTCCCTTTGAAGTTTTATAGCTGTTCTTTGCAAAAAGATTAGGGAGGTGAGCGTTGTTACGGAGAATACACAATCGCCATTTTGGGAGCTTTTTTTTTAGATAACCAAATTAACGAAGGAAGATCTTGTAAAAAAAAATGAAGCTAGGATTTAAATAAGCAATTGAGGTTCTCAGATACGGGCTCTGCTTGTATTACAATCAGATAGATAGTTCAAATATTGTTCTAAGTGGGAGGATCTTACTTTGAGCTGAAAAAAAGTTGCCTTTTGAAAAAGCACCTTTGGGACAAAGGTGATCTGGATGGTTGAGAATCTTCAGGACCATCTCCCATCTTCATCCAATTCCCATGCCTTGCCAGCCACTTTCTCAGGAAAGAACTTTATATAAGGAATGATTGATTGTGAGGAGACTAGAAGGCTTCACGCGACCAGTCTCTAGTCCACCTGCCACTCTCAGGGGTTGGGAAGAGAGCGGGGGGAGCAGTCTTCAGTTGGAGGTGGTAAGATTTGCCAGTTTTCCTATTCTAACTGCGCCTCTAGTATACTTTCCTAATTATCAGCTGCAAAATTGTGATACAAAAACTCTTATACCACACTAGCTGATAACCCAGCGTTGCTTGGGTATTTATTTATCCCAATCCTGTATTAGGCAAGAAAAGGAATGAATTATATGCATAGTGTCAAATCAAAGTAATTTTATTTACGGGCGTTTAGAATAATCAAAGCCTTGTTGAAAATGTCCGGACAGAATGTAATTTCTAATGTTGGATTTTTCCCCCTTACCAGAGGGAGCCCCTTGTGGAGAACTGTGAAGCCATTTTCCATGGCAATTCCACTGCAGTAGAAGCCGTTTTAAGGCACAACAGGCTGTATCTTAACAGAACATCCCCCAAGGGATGTTAGCAGTATCATACCCCCACAGCATTTGTCTCCAGAGAGTAAGTTATCTGTGTACCAAGTTTGGTTGAAATTGCTTGGCCTGGAAGGCTCCTAAGGTGGAGCTGAAAGGCAAAAGAAGTATGCTCCATCCCATATTTGGGCTTACCAGGTGCGCTCTCTCTCTCTCTCTCTCTCTCTCTCTCTCTCTCTCTCTCTCTCTCTCTCTCTCTCTCTCTCTCTCTCTCTCTCTCTCTCTCACACACACACACACACACACACACACACACACACACACACATCTTGCATTAGCATTTACATTTTGACAAGTGGATGGGTGGGTGAGGAGATCAGATGACAAGAGAAGAGGAGATGGCCCCGGCTACATTTTGAACAATCTGGAACTGCTTTGATATTCTTCAGCCCTTTTTCACCTGATCTTATACACCAGCATATATAAGGAAAGAGGTGCCAATTCTCTCCCTTACTGACATATTATTTCCCCCTCTTGTCCACTGAGCTCCACCAGGCAAATCCACATCCGGTGATTCAGACGTGGGTCAGTGGTTTTGTTAAGTGAAGCATCTGTTCCCCCCACTCTGTGTGTTTGTTGTTCTGGCAGAGAGCTAATTTATTTGCCTTTTGTTGGATTATAGATTTGAGCTTGCTGTATAGTTTAAAGTGATCAGGGGAATTCATGACTGGAGTTTAATTTGTAGAGTTTATGCATCTCTGTCAGCAGAAGGCAGGATGCCCTGGGCCCCTGCAGCTAATTAATAGAGGTGAAAAGAACATTGGATCCATTCCTAAGCCTGAGGGACTGGCTGATAGCGCACAGGGAGTCCGTACTACAGAATTGTGTCCAGTACCTTTGAAATGATAGAGTCCCTTGTTATAAATTATTTGCAACTTTAAGGATCAGTTCTTTACCTTTTGTTTAAAGAAGTTCATGAAAAGCAGAAATACACAAAGCTAAATTTATTTTTTAAAAAATAAATAAATTTGGGCCATGATATTTTTTTTTGAAAAACAGGAAAGGAATTTGGAGCTGATTTGAAGGAGTTAAGTTTAACTTGTTACAGCTGGAAGGGACCTTGGAGGTCTTCTAGTTCAACCCCCTGCTCAAGCAGGAGAACATCTACCATTTCAGATAAGTAACTGTCTAGAGCAGTGTTTCTCAACCTTGGCAACTTGAAGATGTCTGGACTTCAATTCCCAGAATTCCCCAGCCAGCATTCGCTGGCTGGGGAATTCTGGGAGTTGAAGTGCGGACATCTTCAAGTTGCCCAGGTTGAGAAACACTGGTCTAGATTCTTCTGTTGGAAATTAAAACCCACCCCTTTCCTAGATAAATGAAATATTTTAGGAAATATTAAAAAGACAGAATATTTCCCCTAAAAAGAGAAACTCGAGAGAGGCAGAAACTCAACTGGAACTGAGCCCAGAAGGACATTTCTTCAACATTTCTTAAAAACATCCCGTGATGAAACACCCACAACTTCTGAAGGCAACTTCTGTTCCATTGGTTAATTGTCCTCACCGTTAGGAAGTTTCTCCTTAATTCCAGGTTGATTCTCTCCTTGATGAATTTCCATCCATTGCTTCTCATCCTGACTTCAGGTGCTTTGGAAAATAAATTGACCCCCTCCTCTTTGTGGCAGCTTCTCAAATACTGGAATCCTGCTATCATGTCACTCCTAGTCCTTCTTTTCTTTAGACTGGCCATACCGAATTCCTGCAACTGTTCTTATGTTTTAGAACAGTGTTTCTCAACCTTGGCAACTTGAAGATGTCTGGACTTCAACTCCCAGAATTCCCCAGCCAGCAAATGGGGAATTCTGGGAGTTGAAGTCCAGACATCTTCAAGTTGCCAAGGTTGAGAAACACTGTTTTAGAATCAAATTGGAATGATCAGAACATTAGATGCAAACTGAGTATTACTCCAGATATGTATCAGACAGCTTTTAATATTGTGGAGCAACATGTTTTAGTGTTTAAATTAGCAAGAAAAAAACCAGAGGTTGTTAGAAAGATATATTAAAAAAGAGTCAGTCTGCAAGAGGCTTAATTAGCTCATCACTTTTAAGTCCCTTTTTCCCCCCAGTGAGTTTGAATGTCACTTGCAAACGAACTTACGGTTTTGATTAGGAAGGAGAAAACAGATCTCAGATCTTCTTGCTATGACAGAGTACAGAACGGTATTTAATAGATGGTGATTTAAAGTGCAGAAAAAACATTATAATTCATGGGGCCGGCGTTGCTGTTATTTATCAAAATATAGCATTTGAATCAATCAAGGTCGTAGTTCTTTATAGATGAGAAATTTCTATTCTTACTTTTCACTGTTCTATTACCACAATGCAGAAATGTTTTTATTTTAAGTAAAAGAATTCCTGTGAGGGCACTGTAGATATCTGATGTGTCAGCTTGTGGCTTTCTTTGCATTTTGCACAATAAGGTTCACTTATGGAGCTAATGAAACCTTGGCTTAGGTTTCTATAAATTTTGGAAGCATCAAATAAAACATTTTCATTTTTTTAAATGCCAGAAATACAAGTAGATTATAGGTTAGCCAAATGTTTATTTCTTTTTCAAGACATTATTTATGTCACCTTTGGTTTTTCAAGCACTGAAGACAGGCCCTTTGCTCCTTTTATTTTTTAAAATATGCAAAGAATCTTTTGGTGGTGGTTCCTCTACTCATCTCAGCTCGCTCTGAAGATTATTTTTCCCTGATAACATCTTTAAAAATCCCAGCTATCCATACGCACTCTTCCTTTGTGGCTATTTATCACCTGGAGTAATAATGTAGGCTCAAGAGAGGGGAGATAATATTTTTGGCAATGTTTTGGCTTTTAAGGGTAACACTAACTTATTCTTCTTATCCTCAGAATATTTATATACAATAGCAGAGTTGGAAGGGACCTTGGAGGTCTTCTAGTCCAACCCCCTGCCTAGGCAGGAAACCATATACCGTTTCAGACAAATGGCTATGCAATGTATTTACACCAGTCTTCTGATTTTAGCAGGAAATGTTTTGGTTAACTCATTGTAAAACATTGTAAAATTAGACAATTTCTAAGGCTGATTACAGTAACACTGTAAATTGATTGAAAGAGATTGAAGATAGGTGAGCTAGAAATGTTATAGAGGGGATACCTTAGTAAAAATTGGCTACTACTTTAAAGTCAGTTTTGCAAATCTGAGTGAAGTGATTTGCAAGTTTAATTTAAAAAGGAAAGTATATTCTTACTTTACTCAGTAGAATACAACCCAACAGTCATGCATTTTCTAGTTATTTGCAAAGATAGGGTAGGATTAAGTCAATGCTGCACCAGCTCATTTTGAATTTGAAATAAAATGTTATCAACACATCCACTGAGAGACAATGCTGATTACCACTTAATACTTCATTAATTATTAGTCCTTAATGCTGATTACTACTTAAATAAAAAAGAATGATTTAGTACTCAGTTGCCATTTCAAACAGGTGAATTATCTAAAAATGCCAGTTCACTCCGGAGAAAGGAGAAAATAGGAAGCATAAAGAAAAGCTAGAATTATCACGTACAGAGTTCTAAATAAAATCAGTAAAGTTTGAATGGGCCTTAAATTTCCGAACAGTGTACATTTCAGTGCAAAGGAATGGTTTGGTCCCTTGCTTGTCCTTGCCTTTTTATAGCCCTGTTCTTTCTTTTTGTTCTGGTTTCTTAAAGAACAGTTTTGTCACATTTTTCTTGGATTGAAGAGAGAAATAAACCCCAGTCTCTTAGGGGAGAATGTGAGTTTGTTCAATCTAACAGTGTCCTTCACTCCCTGTATTAGTACAGGCCATCATAAAATTACCCAGCGGCTGAAGCTACCTCCTAGTGAGTCCATTACAGAATTATGGAGATAGTTTTCACCAAATAAAGCATCGTGCCAAATGTATTAGGTATGATAAGCATTTTCTTGAGGGGGGGACGTATGGACGGGCGGAGGAATATGATCTATTGAAGTCTCACAGCACGGAGATAATAAATTGGGCTCTAAGAGCCATGCCGAAATGCACTGTGTACGCTAAACTGTGAGACAGTATTACCTAGTGAGTTTCTTAGCTCAGCAGAGATTTAATTTGGTCAAAGTTTAGCACTTGATTTAAAACGTCACTCCAAGTTTCTTTCTGATCAATTTGAAGGTCCAAAGAAGCTTCCATTGTGTTCAAAAGAGCTATGGATCAGAGCTAGACCAAGCTATTGTAATCTGTGATACAAGGTAGAAAATGGTAGGCTTTTACTGTCCTAAGCCCATTTCAAATTGGCGAAGTGTCTAAAAATGCTTTATTTATAAACAATCTCCTTTGTTTTAACAAATTTTAGACTGTATTTGTTAAAAAGCTATACCGTGTACAGGCTCTGGGAAGTCGGGGGGAAGGAAGGGAGGTGGGGTCTTAGGGGGGAGGGGGGGAGGGGGGAAATATAGTATGTGTTAGATTTTAAAGTAACACGTTTGCACTTGTATACTGTTGCTCTTTAATTCTAGTGTAAAAATAGGACAAGCTGAATATATTGATAGATAGTAGAAATACACCGAAGGGAGGAGCAGAGGGATAGAAGAAAGAGGGGTAGAGAGGGTGGGAGAGAGGATTGGAGGGAGGAGGAGAAGGAAAGGAGGGAGTGTATTGGGAGAGAGGAGTGATAGAGAGGGAGGGGAAGTAGGGTAGAGGGGAACGTTGGAAGGAAGAAGGAAAGTTGGAGGGGGGCGAAAGAAAGGGTGTATGGAGGGTCGAAGTGGTACATTGGGTTCGTATTTTGGGGGGTATTGTTGACAAGAGGAATGGCTGTGTTTATTGTTTAATGTTATATGGCCCCGGTTATGCACAGTATATATGTGACTGTACGAAATGAAATGAAAATAAAACATATTTACATCAAAAAATAAAATAAAAAAATAAAAAATAAAAATGCTTTATTTACGGAAGCACAGATAGAACTTCATAGCACCCCTTGTCTTCATGAGTTCATGAGGGCATTTGTGTTTTTTAGTATATTTTTTACCCTCACAACAACTTTGTTAGGCAATGTCCTTTTGAGACATCAAAAGCTTTATATGCTTGAACTGACCACTTCATTCCGCCGAATAGTAGGACTGACCTTCTGATCAATTCTGGAAGGCAGTAAAAAAAAAGTGGCTATTAGAAAAGTACATGAAGATTACATCCCCTGTGGGGGGGAAAGTGTCCAAAATTTATATCCAATAAAAAAAAAATTGTCTTAATCCCTCCAAAATCTGCAGGATGTTGATGATGTAACGTTAAGTTATTCCGTAGCATTATTTCACACAATTGAATATATTAACCCCCCCCCCCCGCCGCACCCTCTTAAGGAGAGGGGGAAAAAAACTTAAGGAGGATAAAATAGATTAAATAGCTTGTGTTCCTGAACTCAGCATGTACCTTACAATATATTCTGAGAGAGCAGCAATGCTGTGCTTCAGAAAATACAGGATTTCAAAAAGAAATCCAACGGATGCTTTTCCACCTAAATGGGGAGCGTCTCAAAAAGAAAGCTGAAGGCAGGTGTGAGGTCCTGGAAACAAAAACATAATTATTGCACGAACCCGGCATCGGGAACACGAATCAATTGGCGGCAGTGTAGCAGAAGTGGGGGATTAGTGAGAGACTTGCTGGTCTTACAGATTATGCCTCACTTCTGCCTCTACTAACATCATATTTTTATGTTGTTGCTAATGTGTACATTGGGAGGATGAAGAGGCATCTGAATGCGATGGGCAGGGCACGTTTGGAGAATGAACAGCAACTCCTGGCCCAAAATAACCATTGAAGCACCCGTGCCAAAAACCTGGAAGGTGCATAAGAACGCCCCACGGAAAACATGGATGAAGCTGATTGAAGAAGACCTCTCGCGAATCCATTTTACCATACGAGATGGCAAAACTGCCGCTCAAAATCGCAAACAATGGGTGGCGATGGTTCGGGATGCATGCGACTCTACAGCGAAGGGATTGGCGATGCCGTACCAACGCTAAAGACTTAAGTCAAGTAAGTCAAGTCAAGCATCTGACATCCACTCCAGAAGTGGTATTCATCAGGTTCTAACCAGTTCTGGAGAACCAGTAGCCTAAATTTTGAGTAGTTCGGAGAACCGGTAAATGCCACCTCGGACTGGCACTGCCCCCATCTATTCTCTGCCTCCCGACTCCCAGCTGATCGGGAGGAAATGGGGATTTTGCAGTAACCTTCCACTGGAGTGGGTAGGGAATGGATATTTTACAGTATCCTTCCCCTGCCACGCCCACCAAGCCATGCCCACAGAACCAGTAGTAAAAATAATTGAACCTCACGACTGGTCCACTCCAACAACTATGTAAAGCCAAGATCCTTCTACTTCTATGTTCTTTAGATTCATCAACCAGCATCACTTCTCAGATGAAAAGTTTTCAGGCTACAATGCTGGAGAGTTTCCCCTTGATGATAAACATCTTTATAAATCCCAGCCATCTCTTTGCACTCTTCCTTTCTGGCCGGTCCTCATTTTCACTGTAATATGTATCTTGGTTGATATTCAGATCTTCTGTTAGCGTTTATAAGGCCACATTGGAACCTTTTTGCAATCCCCCTGCCCCCACCCCCAATTAGCCTTATTTCTGAGTCTATGTTTAGTGAGGGCCAGCTTGGTGTACAGATAGTCCTTGACTTACAACCTTTCATTTAGTGACTGTTCAAAGTTACAATGGCACTGAAAAAAAAAAGATTGATGACCATTCTTCACACTTGCGTCCGTGGAAGAATTCCCATTGTCACGTGATCAAAATTCAGATACTTGTATTTAGGACGGTTGAAGTGTCCTGGGCTCACAGGATCATCTTTTGCAACTGGGATATTGCAATTATCATAAATCTGACACAGTTTTCAAAGCGTCCGAATTTTGTTCATGTGACCACAGGGATTCTGCAATGGTCGTAGGTGTGAAAAATGGTCATAAGTCACTTTTTTCCAGTGCCATTGTAACCTCAAACAAATAGTTGTAAGTCAAGGACCACCTGTACAGTCCAGGTAAAAGATGCAGATCTTTCATATTGTTTTTATGGAATGCCATTATGAGCCTTGTCAGGTTAGCATTTTGGGGGTTTGGAGGCTTGTTTGCTTGTAATGTGACATAAACAAATTTCAACCTTTGCAAATATTTTTTTTCAGTAGCTCAGAACTTTTTATTTTCTTTTTTATCTTTAATATATTCTATACTTGATTTGTGTTTTAGGTAGTTTAGCTTCTGCGATGCTTTCAAGACTATTTTTTTCTCCCTGCATGATTTTGAGATCAACCGAAATAGCTTATCGAATATCATCAGAGTCCTTATTTTAGCCTCTTCTGCTTTTAATTGATGGCTGCCTTTCATGGAGTGATTTATTATGCTGCTTTTGATTTGCTTTATATGGCTTTCAGATTCTATTTGCCCTTTTATTGCATGTTGCCCTAAGAATTATTATTCTGGGATAATTAATTGACTGGACGGACTGAATAAATAAATAAAACTTGCAACTGGATTCTCCGAAAGAGATTATAATAATGAGTACTTAGGCTATCTGCATTCATTCCTAATGGAGTCAGTTGTTACTATGGTGATATCTGCCTTATGCACACCAAGACATAATTATTTCTGGTTAGCTATGAAGAATCTTTGGAAACTGCAATTGCCTCATAATGAACAGAGAGAATGCTGATTGGTACTTACTGATATTACACCTGCAGCTGAAAGGCCGTATCAGTTATCAATTTATTCTTGGTATCATTCAAATGGTGGGTAATGGCCTTGGAAACGTTACATAGTTCAGATTTAGGATAGTTAAGGCAGGAATGGCAACTAGATGATGATGGAGATGATGATAATGATGATGATGATCTCCAAAAGTTTTAGTGATTCAGTATATTAACTACGTTGGCGTGGCCTTCTCTGTCTCTCTGCCTCTGTCTTTGTCTCTCTGTCTGTCTATCTCTCTCTCTCTCTCTGTCTCTCTCTGTTTTTCTGTCTCTGTCTCTCTGTCTCTCTCTGGGAATTATGATAGAAGAGGGCTTTATGGTAGGGATTACATAAAAGAGATAGCTTAGGCTCTCAAGAAGCTTAAGGCATTTATTTTTAGACTAATTTAGACTAATGAACCACGAAAAAGTTACACCACTGGAAATAAATCCCCATTTAGCTCTGAATGTTGATGTCATCAGTAGCATACTATTGAGCAGACAGGATCAGCAGATGTCTTGGGTTCCAGGTTCTGACAACTTCCTTCTTGCTATCATTCCCTGCCTTCAACAAACATGATTAGTGTGAGTAGGGATCAGAGGTGGGTTCCTACCAGTTCGCACCTGTTCGGTAGAACCGGTTCGTCAAATCTACCGAACCGGTTAGAAGAGGCTCCACCAGTGGACCTGAAAAGCAGGCCACACCTACAGAAGAGGTTCCAAAATCTCCAGCAGAGCTGGCTGGAGAATTCTGGGAGTTGAAGTCCACAAGTCTTAAAGTTGCCAAGTTTGGGAACCACTGGTGTAGAATACACACACACAAAAAAAAAGCTTTCTGTAAATTGTGTGATTATTTGTCCTGGTAGGTTTGGCTGCTTTCTTTTTTCCTTTTTCTATGGCATTTCATCATTTGGTGCAATCTGTCTTATTTAGACAGGCTTTTGTTTCATCAGTGGATGCCTCGGTTTTTATCTGCTGCATCTGTCTCGTTTTATTATTGTACTTTTTCTTCATTTCCCCCCTTTTTTCTCTGCTGCAGTCACTAAATGTTCCACCCTGGAGTTGAATTAAAATAAAGTGGTACAGTTTCCAAGGCCACCGGGATACATAAGACTCCAAAACCATGGTTTTGGCTCCTAGGATTCTCTTATCAAATTGTAACATTTAAGATGAACAGGATGTTAAATGGAATGGAGAATAACATCTTTTCCAGATGTGAGAACAATTAAATTGTTTTAAGAGTTAAAACAATTAATCTGTGGAACGGCTTGCCTCTAGAAGTTGTGGGTGCTACGATACTGGAGGTTATAAAGAAATGATTGGACAACCACTTGTCTAAAATGTAACAGGGTTTCCTGCTTGAGCAAGGGGTTGGACTAGAAGACCTCCAAGGCCCCTTCCAACTCTGTTGTTCTGTTTTTCTCTTATTAGGTTCTCATCTTCTATATTTAAGTTTAATCTTTTAAAATTTAAAAAACATTATTTTTGTTTAATTCCGCCCACTGTTGGTGGCATTAGTAATTTTGAGTATATTTGCAGTATACCTCCTGTCCAGCACGCCACAGTCTAATAATTTCTGGCTTTGACAACGGTGCATTTCTGCTGTAGGATGATCTGCTTCCCAGTGCTACTTGCCTCCCTGCAGCATTTTAATCTGCCTTCTGATTTTGGTATAGTTTATTTAAAGTGCAGCTACATGGGAGACTTTGATCACTTTCCTTTCTGCATTTATGTGGGTTGCTTCAAGTTTGTCATCTGGCGCATGCATTATTGAGGTCTGCCAAGTGCCAGCAAGTATCATGACTCTCAGTAATGCATTTGTGGATATAAGCAGTAAAGGGTCTTCCATATGGATCCTTTGAGTTGTGTGTCTCCTGTGCTAAAACCAGAAGAAAATGAAAGAGGATTAAGAGATTGCTATCTGGATTTCAATCTGTTCTTCGGCTTTGGTTGGCAACGCAGGCCAGGTCTCCTCTCCAGAGTGTCCTCTTAACACAACCCTCTATTTGCTTCTATATCCTTCCTTCCTATGCCAGGAAAGCACACCCAGTCCTCTCTCTCTGGCCACTTATTATGCGTCCTAACTATCACTATTGAGGCAGGAGGGGATGCACAGGTAGACCCACCAGTGGCTGGCCAGGTTAGGTGGTCTTAATAGGATGGACCTTATAAACTTATATTAGCTTTACATTTTCCTATAGTGCACTTGAGTCCTAACTTTGACTCCTAACTTCCTCCTAAGTATTACAAATATTACGGGAACATGTCGCAAGCTTCTGCACAAGGATGGCACACGGAAGTAATGTGGGTGTAGAATAACTTAAAATAGCCAAATGACAGAATAATGCGGGCATCCTCTCAGCACTTTTTCTATCTTGTTTTTATGACTTATAAGATTCACTTCTCCATTGTATTTTTCCAAAATGTATTTCCCTGTCCTAAGCAGGGGGCTTGGACCATCAATATGTATACGCCTTATTGTAACGCCTACTGATTTACGAAGTTTGATTAAAAGGTATAAAATCACTGCCCAGGGCGTAGCCCAGGCGGTTCCACCACAAAACCACGGTAGACTAAAGCGCGCTCGACGAAAGCGCGTACCTGACGTCATCACAGCGCGACAAAAACATCACACTGTGAGCGGTAAAGTTAAAATTAACGCGAAAACCTTACCCTAACCCCCCCAAACCTAACCCTAAACCTAACCCTTAACCTAACCCTAAACCTAACCCTAAACCTAACCCTAAACCTAACGCTAACCCTTAACCTAACCCTAAACCTAAACCTAACCCTTACCTTTACGTGAATCGGCTTGCTTTAAAAGCGCTTTTTAAAGCGCTTTTTAAAGCGGTAAAGCTTTCTCCGCGGTCGTATTTGTCGCGCTGCTGATGACGTCAGGTACACGCTTTAATCGGGCGCACTTTAGTGGACCGCGGTTTTGTCGTGCCACGGCCCAGGCAGTTCAGTTTTGGTGTGCAACACTCTGAACTCTTGACGCGTCAATAAAGCTGTTTCTCTTGCCTTCGTGGTCTCGAGTCCTGGTCTTTCGTAAGTCGATTGCTAAACAAAACCTCAAACTGCTGCTAGACTATGCCGGTTGCTCAGGCACAGAGGAAGCAGTGAACTGATGCTTCAGAACATTGCTTAGTGGAGACATGTAATGCCCGAAACCTGCCTGGCACATCCATCCTGATTTGAGCTTGTTCTCCTTGGATACAGACATGCCCAAATTGCCTGTGAGGAGCAGTGATCAGGAGAGGGGAGTGTATACCAGGCGTCCTCTCCACCAACCACCGCAGCACAGACGTTGCCATGATGAAAGGGAAGCCCAGCAGAGAAACTGCATGGCTGGACTTGTGCCAGAGTCATTTGAAAACACTGTTGTCGAAGTGCTGCAGAAAAGCATGATTGGAGACGGCCTCCATGCTGAGAGACAGAGGATGAGCGGAGGGTGACATTCAAGTCCGTTCCCGTCCTCTCAACGGGACGGCTGAACTGCTGCCCACCCTCAGTTAGTGGGTGTCATGTCGAAAAGCCAAACGTGGGCTTGAATCAACCCTTTCCAAGCATGCCTTATTACTTGTGTGATTCACATTTATCCCACTCCTAGTTCCAATTTGTTATATCTTTCCGCGTGCCGTGCCAGCGCTCTGTGTAAATGGCATTCGTGGCTGAAGCGTGGCAGAAAATCAGGAGATTTGGACTGCAAGATCAAGAAAAAGCTTGGCCAAATAGTTCAGATAGAGAGAGTGATTCCTAACATCTCAACAGCATTCTTCTAATCCAGTGTTTCTCAACCTTGGAGACTTTAAGTCCTGTGGACTTCAAGTCCCAGAATCCCCCAGCCAGCACAGCTGGCTGGGGAATTCTGGGAGTTGAAGTCCACAGGACTTAAAGTCGCCAAGGTTGAGAAACACTGTTCTAATCCAAACACGCGTCCTTATAGTATGTTCAAAGCATTAAAAACACGGGAATATGTTAAAGCATTTCTATTGGCTAAGTTCCTTATTGCTGGGCAGAGAAGCAGATTCTATCGTGCTGCCCTTTCATGTCTAGGCTGCAGATGTCATGCAGGAATCCCTAGTTTAATTCTGGCTTTTGTGGTTAAGCTCCATGCCTGACTCGCAAGCGAGGCCTCCAACTGACTTGGCCTACTTACAACAGGTGTCAAGTTTCCTGAGTTCAGGTTTCCTGTTCTTCTTCAAGACTAGAAGATGTATAACGAGATAGAAGGGATAGACGGGTCCCCCAGGAGATCCTCTAGTCTGACCCCGTTTCATGTTCACTCTTGTGTCCGAATCTCACTTTATGTCCTGCCTTAGTAGCACTACTTCATCCTGGAGACGCATTTTAGCTCCCTAGGTCTGACAATCATTGCGATTCTATCATAAATAGTGCTGGGTAATATTTCCCATTTATATAGAGCCAAGGTGGCACAGTGGTTAGGGTGAAGTACTGCAGGCCACTTCAGATGACTGCAGTTCTGCAGTTCAGCGGTTCAAATCTCACCGGCTGAAGGTTGACTCAGCCTTCCATCCTTCCGAGGTTGGTGAAATGAGGACCCAGACTGTGGGGGCGATATGCTGACTCTGTAAACCGCTTAAAGAGCGGCTGAAAGCCCTATGAAGCGGTATATAAGTCTAACTGCTATTCCTATTGCTACAAAAAAAAGGTAAGAAATAACTCCGTCTGCCTAGAGTTTCAGGAAATCCAATTGGCTACACATTCTAAAAAAGAGTGATGTGTTTTTTTCTTGTGATCTTCCTTAGACCAAAGGATTTTTGAATGAACCCTCCTATGCACACAGTGAACAGATGAGAGAGGGTTGAAAAATGACTGTCACTTGTCTCGTTTTTGCCTACCAAACTGTGACATGCACACTGCTCACTCCTATCCATGGCCAGATATTCAGGATCAGCGTGATGATGGCCTTCCTATACGTGAACCAGTGGTGCATTCCTACCTGTTTGGACTGGTTCGGCTGAACCGGTAGTGGTTTGGCAGCCTGGGTCGCGACCTAGGCCTGCCACGCCCCTGAATGCGTTCTCCGGGTGGCGCCTATGGCGGTGCTATCTTTTTTAAAATTTCTGCGCACACACACTACAACTTTTCTTGCACTGCGCATGTGCGTGCAGCACACTTCAAGTGCGTGCAATGCGCCCGTGAGCGAACCAGCAATAGTGCTTGCCGGAACTCACCCCTGATGTGAACATGGCCTCCCCCTTCCATGCTGTGACTGAATGTTCAGGGAGATTTAGTATGGCTGTCCGGGGAATTCTGGGAGTTGAAGTCTTAAAGTTGCCAAAATCGGCTTCCCCTGCTTTCTCCTACGCCGACCTTGAGGATACAGCAGAGAGAAAATTGGAATTAAGCCACCCACCATCTACCCTGATCACATCCTCTGCATCTCTTGGCCAGGGATAAGTAGTTTAAATATATTTTAAACAATATACACTCTTTTACTATTAATGCATTTTTAACATTATCTCCCAGTGAGTTTCCATTTAAGCTGTAATGTTATACATTTATTTATATGCCTATGGTTTGAGGGTTCTCATTTCTTTGCAGTTGGAGGCAGGCACTTTAATAACCTGATATTAATGACCTTCCTTCCTTCCTTATTAGCCACCATAAATCCACGTTTAATCTCTTGTTAAGCTCATCTCCACCTTGAGTATGGAGTACTTCTGTTTTATCTGTTTATCGTCCCCCCCAGCCCCTTGCATCTTGCTTTGTACAATTATTGTTTGTCCCCTTGTTAAATTCATGACAACTTTTTTAGAACTATATTTCAGACTTTAGAACAACCTCCAGATTATAATGACACTATCCTACCTGAGCACTCACGTTGTACTTAGACAGACACACACCGACAGTTTAAATAATTCCTTGTCCAGAATATAAATTACATGGTTTCTTTTTAGCCTGTTCGAAATCAAAGTGATCATTTTACAAAGGAGAGGGACATCATGGTTTTCTTTAAAGGGGAGTTTGGTGAGCCACGATGTAGCTAAGGTGAAAATATTAGTGTGTATTAATTTGATTAAAATCAGTTTCGGAGCTTTGCAATGAGCTGTTGTTTTCACACCTGATTTTTCAGCATCTCTGATTATGATTTTTTTTAATTACAGGTACTCCTTGCCTTAAGACCACAGTTGAGCCCAACATTGCCAAGAAAACAGTTGTTAAGTGAGATTTGCCCCACTTGGCGACCTTTCTCGCCACCGTTGTTAAATGAATCACTGCAGTTATTAAGAGAGGGACATGGTTGTTAACTGAATCTGGCTTCTCCACTAACTTTGCTCGTCAGAAGGTTTCCAAAGGACAATTCAACTGTCATCAATACATGCCAGTTGCCAAGCATCTGAATTCTGATCATGTGATCTTAGGGATGCTGCAACGGTCGTAAATGTGAAAAATAGTCCTAAATGTGAAAAATAGTCCTCTTTCTGTGCTGTTATAACTTCAAATAGTCACTAAATGGATAGCTCCAAGTCAAAGATGGATCTGGCCTCTGGGATGCTTAGATCTGGCCCTTGGGGCCACCCTGAAAACAGCAAAGGACGGCCCTGCGGTGCGTCCGCCAGTGAAAATGGAATTTGGGAATAGCAATAGCAATAGCAGTTAGACTTATATACCGCTTCATGGGGCTTTCAGCCCTCTCTAAGCGGTTTACAGAGTCAGCATATCGCCCCAACAATCCAGGTCCTCATTTCACCCACCTCGGAAGGATGGAAGGCTGAGTCAACCCTGAGCCGGTGAGATTTGAACAGCCGAACTGCTGAACTGCAGTCAGCTGAAGTAGCCTGCAGTGCTGCATTTAACCACTGTGCCACACACGCCTCCCACATGCTCCAAAACAGTCAAAAACAGAGTTCGGGAGCCCGTTTTCGCTGGCATAGCATTCAGGCCACCACAGGTGTCCCTGACACAAGTGACATCAAGCTGGCCACCTTCACCCTGCCCCCTGCCCCCCCCCCCCGGAGATCAAACATAACCCTGATGTGGCACAACCTTGATGCACTGGGTTTCTGGCACACATGCACACCCAAAAATCAGCTGACCGGTGCGCATGCACAGGGCAGTTTTCGGCACTGCTGCCCACAAAGGGATCGTGCTCTGGAAAAGCCAAATTTCCAGGTTCTGGCACGGATGCACACCCAAGAATCAGCTGGCCGGCGTGCATGCAGACACCAGTTTTCGACACTGCCATGCGCATGAAGGACAGCTGATCATCTCGGGGGCATGCACACCAGAAACCTGGATAACAAACTGGCAAGGTTGCACATGCTGGGTGACATGGTTTCGCGTGCCACTTCGCCATCATGGGTATATATGGCTGTGTCTTTATCTGACAAAGATACGGAGCTTGAGAGTGAAATAAATTGATGTTTCCAGGCTGATTCTGTGTTATCAGGGTGACGCATTTATATATTTATTGGTTGTTCAAATGAACAGTAACATCTGATCAATTGGTTCAGCTCTTCTTTGCAACTAACTAAGCTGGTAGTTAGCACCAATTTTATGGTAAAATCATATTTACATGTGCGTTATAGGAAGACTGCTCTCAGCATAATTTTTCTCATAAGCTCCAGAGAGACTCTTTAAGATTTTCTAAATTTTCTCGTGGAAAGATTTACTCAAACGTTAGGCAGAAGAGTAGCAGGGAATTGGAATAGAGTTTTGGCTTAGTATTTTGGATGGATTAAGAAAGAAAACTAGTTGACATATCAGAATAAATCTTCTTGATCCATGTTCTCTTGTTTAAAGCAGCATTTTCACTGGGTAGGAAAGGATCAGAATGATCTATATTGTATAAAACCCTCTTGAAAAAATAATATTTCAGAAGAAATTTATAAGACACCTGAAATATTACATTTAAGTGCTGTCCAATTATATTAGCTGTCCCATCAGCTTAGACAAAACATTGCTCCCTGTTAGATAAATGGAAGCTTTTATGAATGTCCAATTTCTGGGCATGCCTCAGATTATAATCTTGAAAGGTAACAAACTTGGAAAGACATACATTGAATAAGAGCATTGAATTCTTCAGCATCACCCACTGATGCAAGTGAACAAAATAGATTGTGTCATGAAAAAAATGATATACTTCATGAAGCAAAGTTCCCTTTTGTGGATTGTAAAACCAGCTCCCTCTCATCTGCAATGAATTGCCATTTTCCTCTTCATCTATAGCAGTGGTTCCCAAACTTGGCAACTTTAAGACTTGTGGACTTCAACTCCCAGAATTCTCCAGCCAGCTGCTGGCTGGAGAATTCTGGAAGTTGAAGTCCACAAGTCTTAAAGTTGCCAAGTTTGGGAACCACTGATCTATAGCAATAGCCCTTAGACTTGGAGCCCTCTCTAAGTGGTTTAAACAGTCAGCCTATTGCCCCTAACAATCTGGATCCTCAGTTTACTGACCTCAGAAGGATAGAAGACTGAGTCAACCTTAAGCTGATCAGTATCAAACTCTTGGCAGTGGGTAGAATCAGTCTGCAAAACATCCTTCTAACCACTGTGCCTAGAATTCTACAAGAATTGAGTGAACAATATTTTGAGGCAGGCAACAATGCATGCCTCTGTTTAGAAACCACTGTTTCTGGTTATGACCAGTTGCTTATTTTTGTAATTATGAATTGCAAATATGTATGAATGTATTGTATGAATGAATTCCCATTTTCCTCTTCATCTATAGCAATAGCACTTAGACTTATATGCAACTCCACAGTGCTTTACGGCCCTCTCTAAGTGGTTTACAGAGTCAGCCTATTGCCCCCAATAATCTTTTGTCTTCATTTTACCCACCTTGGAAGGATGGAAGGCTGAGTCAACTTTGAGCCTGGTGAGATTCAATCTGCAAAACTGCTGGCAGCCGGTGATTAGCAGAAGTACTGGACTCTAACCACTGTGCCACCGTGGCTCTATTTACATTGTCGAGCCACACCTGCCTCCTTTGTATTGCACTTCATGAGCCTTCTTTGTTAAGCATAGACCTGGATGAGTCTTTATGATTGCTGTGGTCAAACCACAGCAACTAGCCTGCGTGCAGAGTGTTAGTTAAAGCAGTGTTTCTCAACCTTGGCCACTTGAAGATGTCTGGACTTCAACTCCCAGAATTCCCCAGCCAGCATTCGCTGGCTGGGGAATTCTGGGAGTTGAAGTCCAGACATCTTCAAGTAGCCAAGGTTGAGGAACACTGAGTTAAAGTCTTGCCTGGTGACACTACAAACGAAACCCTGTCCTCAACTGTCCTCCTGCATGTAGACGGGATCAAGAAGCCGAGATCATGGCCTCTAGGAAATATCAAGTCAGTTCAGAATGAGAACTTGGAAGGAAACTTGAAAGCTTACGTTTTGCCACAGTAATCCCTTGAAAGCTGTAGATTTTGTATTGAAATGATAGCAGGGGAAACCGAAGTGCTCCTAGGGATGTAGTGAGGGAAGAAGTTGACACTTCAGGTCAGCAAAAATATTTGCTTGTGGATTATCCTGCTAGAAGCCCAGAAGAGATTAAGGTGTTTGTATGGACTTCGTTTTGTCTCAGGATTCCATGCCTTACAAAGCATATAGTAAGTAAGTAAGTAAGATCTTTATTACGGTCAAAGACCAGCAATATACATTTGTTTTTGCACTATATTAAAAATACTAACATTAAAATATAATTAAAAGTATTTACATTAAAAGTGGATAATAACATTATGGTCCAAAGATTGTTAGAGGTATGTCCAGATAATTGGTACAAGATGGTACTATACTGTAGCCAATTTTTTTCTTATGGACATTGCAGCAGCACAGAACTTTGCCACTGCATACGTGGTAACCGGGTTAGTGTCCTAGAGGAGAAAGCCTAGATAAACATTGTCTGCCCTCCCTGGCAATCTCTCTAATAAGGGGAGAATATGTGCAGACCTACAAGCTCTGTATAGCTTGCAGTGTAATAGTACATGTGAATTATCTTCCACTTCTCCTTTACGACATATACAAACGCGTTCAGCTATAGGTGTTCTCTTATACCTGCCCTGGAGGAGTGCTGAGGGAAGAATAAAGCATATAGAAAAAGAAGAGAAGGTTAAAAAAAAAACCCACGATGGAGACCCGGAAGAAGATGGAGAGACAACATCCAAGGTCCACTACAACAGCATCACATAACAATGGTTGAGGCTGCCAGATGAGTAAGAACCAGAACTTTATATCTCCTTAAACATCCAAGTGGAAGGAGGAGGAGGAGGAGGAGGAGGAGGAGGAGGAGGATGATGATGATTGGTTAATATGAAATAAACCAGTGGGAAGCAAGGAGCAGGTCAGGAAGGCAGTAACTAACCCTGATCCTGATATTGTCAATGCCAAGTCCCTCCAAGATTCGTGCATATGTACATATGCGTGTACACACTTCCTCTTGGAAGCCCAACATAGTATATTTTATTGTTTTATTCTCACAGTAACAAATCCATAAGGATGATTAAATTGAGAGACATTGACTACCCCCCAAGTAATTCAATGAGCTTCATGATCAAGTGTGGACCTAAACTGCTACATTGCCCCACATCTCCTTGACACTAGATATGTTAAGGCAATATAAGTCATCCTTCACAATGAATGGGGGTAGGACTAATTGGCGCCTTTCTGTTCATCCCTTGAACAAGTATAAGTAGTTGGCATGAATTGAGCTACTGTCAAAATCTGACTTCCTGGTTTTTTTTATGCCTTGACTATGATCTGTATAACAATCTGGGCATTAGGAAAGAAAGTGTGATGTGATTTTTGTTCGCATAATTAATAAACAATGGGAGTAATATGTTCAACTGGAAATTTAAAAGTATTCTGAAGCCACTGAAGAACATAAAAAAAATGGTTTTTTTTCTCATGCCACAAGTGAAAGTTAAGGGAATCATTTTCGCATTGTTTAGCTTCTGAAGAATTTATCAGCTAATTTTAGAAGAAAAAAAAATCACAGCAAAAGATTATCTGCAAGTGTTGGGTCCCGATGTCTCCCCCTGCCTTTCTCTTCCCTTTTCATTCTGCCGCACCCAGCAAATGTTTCCCAGGAAAAGCTTCTTACTTGCTCACCCACTTCAAAAGTCATTTGGCTTGAGAGATAAATGATCACAACCCACTCAGTAACTTAACAGGAGGAGAAAAACAAAAGATTATGTAAATAGGCGCAGACTTGCCGATAAGAAGAAATCTTCAGGAAAGCTTGTTTACCACCCACAATTCTGATTTCCCATCCCTCCCTCCCAGTCATGTTCATTTTGAACTGTGGTCCTTTTTTTCTTTTCTAAAGGGTGCAGGGGGGGTCTCCTGCCAGTACTTTCCCCCGAAGGGTCTTGAGGTATATTTTTCAGAGGCTGATGGGATTCCTCTATATCTGTTCTGGTTAAGAATGCTATTGCTATGTTCTCTACCGATGATTTGAATGGATTAGGCTGGAAGGGAATTGCTTCAGCATTACTTGGGAGAGAATGCATTCTGCAAGAATCGTTCTCATTCTGTAAGAATCTTCCAAATGCTAATATGGGAATGAAACTGTTCACTGACTTCTCTGTCAATTTGGAGGGTATTTTTTTTGGAATAGGAGAAGTAATGCCAGGAAACTGATTTTTAGATAAATTGGTTAGCTGGCTAGCTCTGCTTTTTATTGTCTTCCTTTGTGGAATCTTCATTCATGCATTCCAACACCCGTATCTTGGATCACTTGAATAGTCTGTACAAAAACACCAGGATAGGTAGAATCTATTTTTCTTCCACATGTAGAAATGAATTCTGAATGCTGCAAGAATCTCTGTCTAAAAATATAATTATCTATCTAAAAAAATAGAGTGCACTGCTCAGGCATGATAAATACCTATCTGTATAGTAGCTGGAATGCACCATCAATGTATACGTTATCAGGAACAGAATAAAGTTTCATAGATGGGTATGAAGCTCATTATTTTTAGGGATTTAGGGATTTCTGGAAAGACATTAAAAGATCTCTTCCTTTAGAAGTACTAGTAAGGAAACTACATGTGAAAGCAGTGACGAGTTATTACGAAAACACCAACCAGTAATTCAAACTTCTCCTCATTGGAATGACACAAATGTCCAAGCATTGGTTTACCCCATAAGTTAAGTCAATTTTGAAACATTCCTATCACTTGTTTGAACATTTGTTGATACTCCAATTAGAAAAAAAATGTTAACCCCAACATAATTTATATAGTGACTCCTAAACTGAGTTTAGTAACTCTTAAGCTCTTAGATAATTCATATGGAGACTCCTAAGCTTCTATAAGGGATGCGGTGGCTCTGTGGCTAAGACACTGAGCTTGTTGATCAGAAGGTCAGCAGTTCAGCGGTTTGAATTCTAGCGCCGCGTAATGGAGTGAGCTCCCATTACTTGTCCCAGCTTTTGCCAACCTAGCAGTTTGAAAGCATGTAAAGATCCAAGTAGAAAAATAGGGACCACATTTGATGGGAAGGTAACAGTGTTCCATGCACCTTCAGCATTTAGTCATGCCAGCCACTTGACCACAGAGATGTCTTCGGACAGCGCTGGCTCTTCAGCTTTGAAACGGAGATAAGCACTGTCCCCTAGAGTTGAGAACGACTAGCATATATATGCAAAGGGAACTGGTTTGGGGGCATGGCAGGCCTGGGTCGCTGCCGGTTCCAGTGACCCAGGCTGCCAAACCACTACCGGTTCGGCTGAACCAGTCCGAACCAGTAGGAACCCACCACTGATACCACTTCACAGTGCTTCACAGCCCTCTCTAAGTAGTTTACAGAGTCAACCTCCTGCCCCCAACAATCTGGGTCCTCATTTTATCCACCTCAAAAGGATGGAAGCTTCAAGGCCGACTCGTTCTGCACTTTTGCTCATAGCCAGACAACAGAAACCAGGGAGAGGGGAGGAATTATTGGAATGTATGGGTGGCTGGGATGGAATTGAGAAATTCATGGGGACCATCTGTGGCCTGGGAGAATCTCAACATTTTAAGATCTAACAATGGGAGCCTTCCTGAGCTGAGCAGACTGTTTCCCAAAACGAAGAGATTACACTGAGTTGGGGAGGAAGGGAAATTCTAACTACGCAGCTTTACACGCCAAAAGGCAGAACTGACTTTTCTTTCTTTTTTTCTTTTCTTTCAACTGTGTCTATATGGCTCCATCAGTAAAGTTACACTCTCGGTAAAACAAGGAGTTTCCTTTGCTACATATGCCAATGGGACAGTTGACAACCTTGAGCCGGTCAGAATTGAGCTGCTAGCAGTTGGCAGAATTAGCCTGCAATACTGCACTCTACCGACTGCGCCACCACAGCTCTTGTAGCCTATGAGATTAGCTGGTTCCTGATTGCAGCGCTCTAGCCCAAATGCATAGGGGCCCTCACGGCAACAGAGCAGGGAAGAGGATACATCTGAATCATAGATAAGGTCTATGAACAATAGCAGAGCGAGGAAGAATCACAGGCAGAGATGACACAAATAAATCTCCAGGTGGCCTTAACGACTCGTTAAAAGAAGGCAAATGACCAGCTGTCTGCAAGGTGCATAAATCCTTCCATTCCCCACCATCCAATCAGAGCTGAAGAAGCTTCTTGGATGAGAAGCAGAGGTGGGTTTCTACCAGTTCGCACCTATTTGGTAGAACCGGTTCGTCAAATCTACCGAACCGGTTAGAAGAGGTTCCACCGGTGGACCCGGAAAGCAGGCCACACCTACAGAAGAGGTTCCAAAATTTTTTGAAACCCACCACTGGTCCTTGGATATGATTATTCTACACTATCATGCTCATATTTATAAAACTCAGTGCCTCTGTGAAAGGTAAGGGTGACTACTGCGTTTGTGGTGCAATCAGAACATTGCGTGTGTTGAAGTTGTTTTAACGCAACCCAAAGATGCCTTTTAAAAAACAAGTTTACATCATATTCTTATGCATGCCAGTGCTGTGTGGGAGGTAATTTAAGGTGGTTCTGACAAGTGTTGTCGGGATCTTCATATCCGGTCACATGGGCAGCAAGCCACTCCCATCTGGTCACATGGGCAGCAAGCCACTCCCACAAAGGAGGCCACACCCACAGAGTAGGTCCGAACAATTTTTGAAACCCACCACTGGTGAGAAGGCAAACCCCTTCAAAGAAAAACCAGAAAGTCTTGTTGCCTCTTGAAAAAGTACCTTTGGGACATCCACGACGTGACTTTTTAGAGGAGCTAGGATTTAATAACGGAGGGTGCCATCTTTTTTTGCTTTTCCTACTTATTGTGGCAACTGGGCACTGGACAATTCAGATAAGCCTTCTCTCTCAGTCATGTAAGCCTAGATATGCTGTCTTATTTGCTATCCCAATGCATCGTACGTTTCAGGGGAATGTGATGAAGTGTAATGAGATGAAGACCGAACACCGTTTCCCTTCCTCGGAGAACCTTTCATTGCTTGCAAAAGCTGGAAGCTTCTGTGCCTTAAATACGCCAGTCAAGGCAAGAAACGAGGGGGCCGCCTGACTCTAGTGACTCCAGAGGGCTGCCTTGATTGAGCATTCATTGAAGTGAAACATATCCTTGGAAATCCCTTCGGCTGTCAGAAAGAGTACGGCTATTGGATATCTTCATCTGAAGAGCTACCTCTACGTTCACGGAGCATTTTCTCCCTCCTGCAGGCAGAATTCATCCAGGGGAGGGAGAAAACCGCGAGACAATTGAACTCCGTATACATCCAGGATTCGTGCATTTCAGCACAGAGCTCTGATCTTCTCCCCGCACTCGGCAAGGCCGCGCAAACCGATTTCTAGTCTCAGGTCTTTGCTGCGATGGTCAAACTCTCCCCGAGGGGAAAGAAACTTAGATGGCAGTGAAGCTTTTGACGGAGAAGTTTGGGGGAAAAAAAGTTCTGTCACCCCCTCATGGCCAGCAGAACACGTGGCACTTTTTTTCGAAGCCGCCCCTGGGCCTATTAAAGATGGATTTTGAATGACTGGCTGCTTTCTCGGTGCTTTTGCTCTTTTCATTTTGATCAAGAATCTCTTGCGCTGAGAAGATGATATGTTTTTTCACGGAGAGGTATGAATATCATTGAGTCTGCTGTGTGATTGCACAGCGTGGAACTGTCATTCGGAGCCTGCTGAAGATGAAAGGAGAAATCTGCGGTTGAGGAAATAGGCTGACTCTGTTTCGCCCACAGGGATTGTTTGTTCTGCGGCTGGGCTGACTAATTTATGGCTGACAAAAAGAAAAAAAAAACACTGAGGAAAAAAAAAACCCATCCTTCTGCTAATAATTTCTGTCATCTTTAACTTTCAAATTTATTCCTTTATTTCTGGGCATAATAAGAAATGTTACGTTTGAAATTAATGAAAGAAACATGGAATTAAGATCTCAAACCCACAGCGGTGGGAAACAGGAGATCTTTCATGTGTTCCTAGACCAGTGTTTCTCAACCTTGGCGACTTTAAGTCCTGTGGACTTCAACTCCCAGAATTCCCCAGCTGGCTTGGGAATTCTGGGAGTTGAAGTCTACAGGACTTAAAGTCAACAAGGTTGAGAAACACTGTCCTAGACACTACTCCGCTTTGGTCGCATTGACCGATGATCTTTGGAGAGCCAGAGATGGAGGCCATGCCTCCATCCTGGTTCTCCTCGACCTCTCGGCGGCTTTCGATACCATCGACCATGTTATCCTTCTGCGACGACTGCGGGAGGTGGGGGTGGGAGGCACTGTGTTATGGTGGTTCTCCTCCTACCTCTCGGACAGGTCGCAGTCGGTGTTAGTGGGGGGGCAGAGATCGACCCCTAGGCCCCTAACATATGGGGTGCCGCAGGGTTCGGTCTTATCCCCCCTACTATTTA
Organism: Thamnophis elegans; assembly: GCF_009769535.1. Lineage (NCBI taxonomy): Eukaryota > Metazoa > Chordata > Lepidosauria > Squamata > Natricidae > Thamnophis > Thamnophis elegans. Next base: position 1,651,591 of record NC_045544.1, read on the forward strand.
ACATCTACATGAAACCGCTGGGTGAGATCATTCGGAGGCACGGGATAAGATACCATCAATACGCGGACGATACTCAGTTGTATCTGTCCGCCCCGTGCCAACTCAATGAAGCGGTGGACGTGATGAACCGGGGTCTTGAGGCTGTTATGGACTGGATGAGGGCTAACAAGCTTGTACTCAACCCGGAGAAGACCGAGTGGCTGTTGTGTTTTCCTCCCAATAATTCGATCAGTGTTCCATCGCTCAGGCTGGGGGGTCAAATTTTATACCCCTCAGAGAGGGTTCGCAACTTGGGAGTCCTCCTGGATCCACAGCTGACTTTTGACCACCATCTGACGGCTGTGACCAGGGGGGCATTTGCCCAGGTTCGCGTGGTGCGCCAGTTGCGACCCTACCTGAACCGGGAGGCCCTCACAACAGTCACTCGGGCCCTTGTGACCTCTAGGCTGGAATACTGCAATGTGCTCTACATGGGGCTGCCCTTGAAGAGCATCCGGCGACTTCAGCTAGTCCAGAACGCAGCCGCGCGAGTGATTGTGGGTGCACCTCGGTTCACCCACATAACACCTCTCCTCCGCGAGCTGCGCTGGCTACCTGTTGATCTCCGGGTGCGCTTCAAGGTGCTACTTGTCACTCATAAAGCCCTTCATGGTAGTGGGTCTGCGTACTTGAGAGACCGCCTCCTGCCAATTACCTCCCTGCGACCAATTAGATCACATAGATTAGGCCTCCTCCGAGTTCCATCTGCCAGTCAGTGCCGACTGGCAACTACACGGAGGAGAGCCTTTTCAGTAGTAGCTCCAACCCTTTGGAACGATCTCCCCGTGGAGATTCGTACTCTCACCACCGTCCAGGCCTTCCGCATAGCCCTTAAGACCTGGCTAGCCCGTCAGGCCTGGGGACAAAGATAATTGCCCCTCCCGAATGATGAATGAATGTTGCTCATTATTTTACTTTATGTTTGTCTACGTTATTGTTTGTATTTCCCCCCCCCCCCTGATTTTATGTAAGCCGCCCTGAGTCCCCTCAGGGAAAAGGGCGGCCTATAAATGTTAATAAACCTAAACCGTCCCCACCCGAATGATGAATGAATGTTGCTTACTATTTTACTTCTATGTATTGTTTGTGTCTATTGTCTGTATGCCCCCCCCTCATTTTTTATGTAAGCCGCCCTGAGTCCCCTCAGGGAAAAGGGCGGCCTATAAGTATTAATAAATACTAAATACTAAATACTACTCCCCATAGATTATTCCAACTGAATTTATAGTTAGAATAATATAGGAAACAGAAGCTCACAAACCACAATTGCTTCATCCTTCTTAACCATTTTGTTGTTCACAAATTTGTTGCCACGAGCATGGACATAAATGGTATTTTAATGACATAGTAGGTCATTTACTAAATTTTGATAAATACCCAATATATAGAATATTTTATTGGCCAGATGTGATAGATACACATGGATTTGGTCTCCGGTGCAAAAGCTCTCACTGTACATGTTATGTATTGAATATACATAGTTGTGTTAAGCCCGGCTAAAGTGAAACTAACCTTTAGATAATCCCTAATTGTTAACTGCAACTGTTTTGGAGGGAAACTTCGAACATTCACCTTTGAGTGGGCTTTTTCAGTATTATGATTTGTTAAGATCCTGTGGGACCAGAAAATAAATTACAGGCATTTGCCTGCTATTCCTCAGTTCCAGTTTTGACAATCAATGCTGTTGTAGCGATGCTGGTCTGGTTCTCGCCTACTGAAGCCCACTACACAATAGTACATACAAAAGAAGCAAAGTAATAATAATCATAAGATTAATGTAATAATAATCATAATAATGATACCAATAAGAGAAGGTAATGGAACAGATAAGAAGGATAAAAGTAATACAGCCCTACTGCATAGGTAAATATACTTAGACATAACCCAGTACTGTGGCAATTACCGTATTTTTCAGAGTATAAGACACACCTTTCCCCACCTAAAAAAGCATGGAAATGTTGGTGCGTCTTATACACCGAATGCAGCCATTTTTGGTCTCCTAAAACCCCGCCTCCATATCCTATTTTTGCAAAAAATGGGTGAAAATGGGGACTTTTTCACCAAAACTGAGGCGTTTTTGCCTTCCCCCAGCCCCCAGGAGCACTCTGCAGGCTTCAGCAGGGCTGCGGAAAGGCAAAAACGCCTCTGTTTTTGTGAAAAATGGCCACTTTTCTGCCCGTTTTTGGCAAAAACAGGGGCACTTTTGCCTTCCCGCAACCCTGCTGAAGCCTGCAGAGTGCTCCTGGGGGCTGGGGAGGACAAAACCTTTTTTTTCCTTACCTTACCTCTTTGAAATCTTGGTGCGTCTTATACACTGGTGCATCTTATAGTCTGAAAAAATACAGTAGGTATTCAGCAGAGTGATGGCTTGAAGGAAAAGAAAAACTGACTTTGTGTCTAGTTGTTTTGGCATGCAATGCCCTAGAGCAGTGGTTCCCAAACTTGGCAACTTTAAGACTTGTGGACTTCAACTCCCAGAATTCTGTTATTTTTGCAGATCAAAATAAAGCAGTGTTTCTCAACCTTGGCGACTTTAAGTCCTGTGGACTTCAACTCCCAGAATCCCCTAGCCAGCACACTCAAAAATTCATTAGAATGGTGAAAACACATTTCCTGATTATTTAGACTAGCATTAACAGGATCATGCTGTGGGAAGAAGTATCCATTTGGTTCACTTCCAAGCTGGGAGAAAGACACTGGAAACATGGAGGCTGATTGGAAAGATGCTTTAATGATGAACAAAGCCACCAAGCTCATGGTTCTGGTGCAGTTGACCATATGGAGTTGAGAGTGGGTGGTGGTGTTTATACTTCTCTTGGGCTTTACATTTGAGCTTCCTGTTCCTGTGCAAGAACATCTTCTATTGGCTGTTGTAGGGGTTATGTAGGGGTCATAGCTGGCTCTATAGGTTGTCTGAGCTCCTAGGTTTGGTTGAGGTTTGCTGGGGGGGGATGCAATGAAGGGACTTGTGTTCTGAAGGGGGGTTGAGTAATTCCTATTGTGGCTTAATGGCTTTTTCCTGAAGGATAATCCCATCATCCTGGAGCTGAAAGTCTTTTCTGTTGTAGATAGGCTGGCCCAGTCTTTTTTAATGGGCACAAAATATCTGCTGGGAGGGGGGCTGTTAAGACTGCTTCCTGCCTCTAAAAACATGTTTCTCCATTTCTAATTTAGGGAAATATAATATTCTGCCTTTTAAAAATATATATTCCTCAAAATATTTCATTCTTCTAGGAGGGTAGGTGCTGACTTTCTACACAATTTATTTGTTTATTTGTTTATTGACTTTATTTGCTGTCCGTCTCATAATGAAACACCACTAATGCTGGCTTCCAGCATTAAAACATTAACATCTTAACAAATATTTTTAAAATAATAAAATAGAAATCCCAATCAAGATAACATTATAATTAAAAAGTTATTACATTTATTGGAATGAGCTCTGCTTGTTGTACATACAAGGGGTGCCCAAGACCAGAAAATTGCTTCTCTTCTTGGCCAAGAGGTCAGCAAATTGTGCTCATAAATAAAGAGTCCTCTTTTATTTTTACCTTTCTGGCTCAGAATCTTTCTGGGGGAAGGCAGACGGGGCCCAAAGAATCACTGGCTTTTTCAGCTAATAGATTTCTGACTCCCAGTTCAAAATGCTTTCGGTTTGATGCACGTTGACTGGGATGCAAAACGATCTAACCAAGACTTTGGAGGGATGATGATTTTAATTAGCACGTGGGAAGTTTTGTGCAGTAAAACTAAGTGACAATCTAAATGGTGATGTTTTCTTGTATCTTATAGGCCTCAGTGGGCTTGTGGGAAGTTATCATCCAGCCCTCTCCCAGAAAAATGAAATATCCTAGGAAATATTGAAAAGGCAGAATATTTCTCTGGCTGTGAAAACAAAGAAACATGCTTTAAAAGACAGAATAGTTGCCTGTAGCTTCCTGCCCCATCCACACTTTGTCAACAGGCCATTGAGAAGGCCAGGCTAGCCCACTTTACATAATAAAGACTTCTCCACTGCAGCTGTAGGGGGAAGGGATACTACTCAACTCTCCACATGGCATCTGAGAACTCATCTATGGATTCAAAACAGCCTAGAGAGTAGCCCCCTGCATGGCACCGTGGGAGTCTGACAACCAATCACAATGCATTTCTTACACAGGGACAGGAAACAGAGAGGTGGGACTAAACAGGGTATAAAAAGCCTAGCAAGCCCCTCCTTCAGCCCTTCTCTTCTTCTCCACCAACATTGAAGCATGTGATCACCTTTTCTGTACAGGGCTCAAGCCATGTGGCCCTGCCAACAATAAACCATCTTTCCAAGCAGCCTCCGTATCTCCAGTTTCTTTTTCCCCACTTGGAGCTGAACCCAGAAGGACATTTCTTTCAACAGGCTGATATCACGGACTCCAGATTCTCAGAAAGAGAAGTGAGGAAGAAAACCTGGAGAAGCTGTGGAAACGGTGGATTTTAAAAAAAAGACTTCCGTTCTTCTGCTACTGCTTTGCCTGCCATTCAGTGGCAACAGGAGAATAGATCCTTTGTTGGAAGTGAGCAAGCATGGTCCCTGTGTGGGCAATGCAAGACATGTGATCTTAAGTAACGTTATGTAACCGTTGTCTCCAACGAGTGGCGTGAAAAAAAATCAAAACGGCATCCAATTTCCTAGACTTGCTGATTTTTAAATCTATATTGAGATGGCCCGAGGCCCCGAATAACCATTCCCCTTAAACTAACCACCCAGATTGGCTGTTCCAGTTTGCATTATAAAATGGCTTGGCTTGGACTTCATTGCAAGACTTCAGGAATCAAAATATAAACCACTGCAAGGGAAGCCTTTAGGCTGGCATCTGTTCAGTGCAGATGCCAGCATGAATTCTGTTTGGCCCTATTTTCCTCTTATGATTAAAAAGAATATTCCCACGCTCTGCAAACTGTAGAGTTGCAGAAGAGTTTTAATAAGTGCTTCTGGATGCCAGAGTTATCCTTTTTGAATGTTTCTTTTTTGTTGTTTTCAAAGTTTTTTTTTAAAAAAATAAATACAACTTTACACATTATCGCAACGAAGTGTTGACCCGATCTTCCCTTTTACATCCTCTCATTTACATAATCCATTGTACATCATAACTTGGTTTTCACTTTCAGCCAAATTATTTTCTTCCATTATTTTCCATTTTTTATACTCATTTTTTTCTTAGTACATAATCAATATCTTCAATGGCCCCTTCAAAAATTGCACCAAATTATCATTTCATATTTCTCTGTTGGTCTATTTTACTATAAAGAATATATATATATCCTCTAGTTACGTTTTGGCATTGAGAACATTTATTTCATTCTCATATGTTTTTCCTTAACAACAATACAGAAGGATAAATGTTTCAATAAGCCCAATACTTGGCATAGGAAAATCAAGAGTTATACAACTCTGTTGTAAACCTTATCAATGTATGTCTGCACATGTATAGCTGAATAGTTTTGCTTTTTTAGCTTGTTCAATTCTTGAATCTAAACCCAGATTCATAGCTGTTAGCTCAGATTATTTGGAACAGGCATTAATCATTTTGTAAATTCTAATGCAGTGTTTCTCAACCTTGGCAACTTGAAGATGTCCGGACTTCAACTCCCAGAATCCCCCAGCCAGCATTTGCACTGTTCTAATGTTTCATCTATCCTATTTAAATGCTCAATAGCACTAGCGATAGGACTTATATACTGCTTCAGAGTGATTTACAGCCCTCTTGAAGAGGTTTACAAAGTCAGCTTATTGGGTCCTCTTTTTCCCGACCTTGAAAAGATGGAAGGCTGAGTCAATCTTGAGGCTTGTCAGGATCAAACTCCTGGCTGTGGGTAGAGTTAGCCTGCAATTCTGCACTCTAACCACTGCACCACAATGGCACTTCATATTTAACAATTCAGAAATCAATTTATAGAGTAAAGGGTTGGCCGGGTTGTCAGTTCGGTGGTTCGAATCCCTAGTGCTGCATACTGGAGTGACCTCCTGTTACTTGTTCCAGCTTCTGCCAACCTAGCAGTTCAAAAGCACATTGAAAATGCAAGTAGAAGAATAAGGACCACCATTGGTGGGAAGGTCACAGTGTTCCGTACGCCTTTGGTTTTTAGGCATGTCAAAAACATGACCATGGAGGCATTTGTTAAATATGCACGTCATATTTAACAACTTCATATTTAACAATTCAGAAATCAATTTATTGAGTGGAATCCAGATTTAGTCTTGCTTAAAGCAGAGCCGTTGAAATGGCCAAGTGAAAGGTCTCATTGATTTGAAGTAGTACCAAGATTGGATTTTACGAAAGGGTTGAGTAAGATAGGAAAATACTGTGATGCTGTATTGTAGAAAGGGGTCTTTGGCAATGGGATAATGGCTGCCAAGATTTCATCTAGGGACTCTGAGTCTCGACCGATGATTTCCAAATTGGAAACTCACATTGGGTTTGGGTGAAGCAACAAGTTACATGATAGTTTGTCAACAAACACACATTGTTGCCTGCTGCAGTGTTCCTTGGAAGTGGGCCCTAAACCAAGTCATGGGAAGTGCCCTCCCACAATTCATTTATTATTTTCCCAGATCAACCAAGGAAAATTGGTTTTCTCCTCTTGTAACAAAGAGAAGAAGAAAGGACAAACTGGAGCTCTTGGGAAGGAGCCAGTAGGTGTAATGGTAACACACCCAGATTCTGTTTGCTGGGTCTTCTACAGATAGTCCTTGACTTATGACCACAATTGCTTGATTTTTGATCATGTGACGGTGAAGATGCTGCAACAGTTGTAAGTGTAAAGTTAGGCTGTAAGTCACTTTTCAGTGACTTACTGTAGTAATGTTGAATGGTCACTGAACAGATGGTCATAAGTTGTACAAAGAAACATAGCTAGAAATTCCAGAAATGTTCTTCCATGGTTTGTTTCATGTGCTGTCAGAACCAGAGAAATTAATCATGATACATCAAAAGAAGAGAGCTGTGTTAATCTATATAAGCCCCAAATTAGGTGTCATCTGGTAGCACCATTCCAGGCAGACACTAATTTAATTAAAAGGCATCAGTTTTTTTGAATTACAACTTCATCAATAGAGATGAGGAGGATGGGAGAAAGCAGGTCATGAAAATGCAGGTTACACATCAGGCACATTTAAATCCTGGTGTCAAACACTCCTTCATTTAATAACCAAGAAAGAAACCACTCAACTCCATTTTGCAGAATTAAGTGTACTTTTACTGATTATAAGTAATTAGAAGCTAAGCAAAGCTGGATCTGAGCAAAAGGCACGAAAGCATTAGATATCAATGCATGATTCATTCCTCTCCCCTTGGTCCATAGTCCCCTGTCCATTGTCCAATTGTATATCTCTCCAGTTGTCAGGTGGGAGACATCTTCAAAAATCATCATCAGGTTGGTATGCAGGACAGTTGGCCTTGGCAGGAAACTCCCCTCCTTGCCACATGCGCAAACGAATGGTGAGAAAAACTCCCAATTAACAGTCCTCCTGTACAAATTATTTCCCTCACCCAAATACCGTGCCCTCCCTCCCCATTTCAATGGCAGCTGAAAAGCAAGCAGCAAAACAAACACCTGGATCAGGTTAGCTACTCCTTGCATTTGAGGAAATGAGCTGTATCAGCAAAAGAAACCAACATAACTTAAGCAATTATTTAACTTTAATGGCGTGTACCCATCCTAGCTCGGTGTAAGAGGAAAGAGCCAGGTTTCTGAGGCTTTGTGGATCTCAGAAGGAATGTTGTTCCAGAAAACAGGCTCATACAGAATAAGAAGGTTGTAAGGGTCTTCTGGTCCAATCCTCTGCTCAAGCAGGAGACACGATACCATTCCAGATAAATGGCTCTCCAATCTCTTCTTAAAAACTTCCAGTGATGGACCACCCACAATTCCAGGAGGAAAGCCACTCCACTGATAGTTTTAATTGTCACAAAATTTCTCCTTATTACTTGGTTGGATCCAGTGGTGAAATTCATTTTTTTAACTACTGGTTCTGTGGGTGTGGCTTGGTGGGCATGGCAGGGGGAAGATACTGCAAAATCCCCATTCCCTCCCCACTCCTGGGGGAAGGATATTGCAAAATTTGCATTCCCACCCCACTCTGGGACCAGCCAGAGGTGGTATTTGCCAGTTCTCCAAACAAAATTTAGGCTACCAGTTCTCCAGAACTTGTCAGAACCTGCTGAATTTCACCCCTAGTTGGATCTCTCCTTGATTAGTTTTCATCCATTATTTCTTGCCTTGCCTTGGAGAACAGGTAGACAGCCTCTTTTCTGTGGCAACCCCTTAAATATTGGAAGAATGCTATCATGTCACTCTAGTCTTTCTCTGCATTAGACTAGACATACGCAGTTCCTGTAACCCTCCTTCTTATGTTTTAGCTTCCAGTCCTTCATCTTTGTTGCTCTTCTATGCACTCTTTCTAGACTCTCTACATCTTTCTTATATTGTGGGAACCACAACTGGATGTAACATTCCAAGTGTGGCTTTACCAGGGCATTATAAAGTGGTACTAATCCTTCACGTGATCCTGATCCTATCCCTCTGTTAATGCAACCTAGGACTGTGTTGGCTTTCTTGATGACTGCAGTAGACATCTGGCTCATATTTAAGCGGTTGTCCACTGGGACTTTTTTGCTTTTATCCAGGAACTTTTAGAAGGAAAAAGGAACACAAATGCACATTGGGTGGGTATTTTTCTGACTTGTGCCCAATTTATTGCATTATTTAACATAATGTGGTTTCGAATATTCTCAAAGATAAACACTGGTGAACTCCTTTCTGACAGAAGAACTGCATCAGTAACAATTTCCACAACAGCAATTTATACAGTCATCTATCTATCACCCTGGTGGTAAATCACTACTACAAGCCAGCTTTATATTACCATAGTGACGGCTGAGCAATGCTATAATTCATTAATGTGAAAATAGCAGATTTGGGAGAGTGCAAATATTGAAAGATAGCTAAGTGACATTTGTAGATAGGTTTGGAAATGCAGATTAAATAAATGCCCAAATCTATTTTCACAATAAAATTGATGCTGAACATTTTTCTCCATTGCTATCATTGAACTATATATTTTCCTGCACTTTACCCTTCCAACCAAATCCAAGAATTTATTCTCCCAGGCTCTCTAGGTAGCTTAATTGAGAGTAACTCTTAAAGCAAAAGCATATTTTCAAGGAAATGTGTCCTAAAAGGCACAGCATAAAAATGAGCTTTAAAGGTCCATATAAATGAGCCTTTGCTAGATTTATGCGTCTTATTGATCTTTCTGGGTTACACACACTTTCTTTTAAAACTGTTAACAACTGAGCAATAATCCCCAGAATTTTATGTTGGTAATACTAATCAACTGACTTCTCAGAATGGGTCCACATTGAAGAATCCGGAGCACACCATTGATCTAACTTAACGATATTCTGCAACTTGAGAGCAATATCTGAAGCCAAAAATGGAGTTAGAAAGATATATTTTCCTTGGCATTTAAATGATGCTCTGGGGACTCATTGCTTGAAGCTGTACCAAACTATAGGTATAATATCAGAAGGGGAAAAGAGAGAGAGGGGAGGAGGGAGGGAGGGAGGGAGGGAGGGAGGGAGGGAGGGAGGGAGAGAGAGAGAGAGAGAGCAATAGCAATAGCAATAGCAGTTAGACTTATATACTGCTTCATAGGGCTTTCAGCCCTCTCTAAGCAGTTTACAGAGTCAGCATATCGCCCCCACAGTCTGGGTCCTCATTTCACCCACCTCGGAAGGATGGAAGGCTGAGTCAACCTTGAGCCTGGTAGGATTTGAACAGCCGAACTGCTGAACTGCAGTCAGCTGAAGTAGCCTGCAGTGCTGCATTTAACCACTGTGCCACCTCGGCTCTTGAGAGAGAAGAGAGAGAGAGAGAGGAGAGGGGGGAGGGAGAGAGAGAGAGAACAGAGAGGGGGGAGAGAGAGAGAGAGAGAAGAGAGAGAGAGAGAGAAGAGAGAGAGAGAGAGAGAGAGAGAAGCATAGTGATTAGAGTGCTGCCCTTTGACATGGGTGACTGAGGTTCAAATTCTGGCTGGTATCTATCTTACCACTAGGGTTCCTTGCAAAAAGACCCCTAATACTTAACCTGCATGACCTGGATATGAGAGTGACTTCAACTAAGAGAACTGATTTGGACAAGATCCACATCAGATGTTGTGTATGGGCAGCAGTGTTGGGTTCCAGATCCCGTTACAGCACGCACACACGACCTTACCTCCTGCAACACTCCATGACACCTCCGTGATGTTCCAGCTGCTTGGCAGAGTGTTGTCGTATGCTCTGTGCGCAGGAGTGCCGAAAAACTCAAATACTGGTAAGGAGCATAGGTGGGCCCTACGGAGCACCATACCGGAACGGTACCCGAATCAAAACGGAGAAGTTTTACCATCCAGAGACTTGAACCATCCTGATGCAACCTTACATCTGTGCAAGCAACATCAAAACAAACTCAAGACTCGGTGTTGGTTGATAAATGATTTTACTGCTGCGCTCTGAAGAAGTTGAAAACCACAAGGAAGAGCTGTCCTTTACAATTGTCACAGAGACCCCTTCATCCGGAGTGTGCAGCGTTGTTGCCACCCTGGAGGGCCGCTCATGTATCTTCGCCTTATCAAAAGGAAAACACCAGACAGAATTCCTCGGGATGAGCCAGCTTCGAATGAACATCGAAGGTCTCTTTTATTAGAAAAGTTAGTTAGAGCGTCATCAAAAGAAGCGTATCAGAAGGCATATATAATCACACATGGTACAAGTAAACTAATGAAAAATCACAGCATTCTACAAATAAACCAATAGAAAATCACATCATGGCAAAGGGTGGGCAAAGGGGGAATAGAAAGTTACAAGCTGCATGGCATTGGGAGAGGAAAGGGGGAATAGAAAGTTACAGCACAGCATAGGGGGGAGAAGGGGCAGGTGTGGGAATAGCTGGCTCACATAGTTCATGTTACATGGGGCTGCATGGTGAGTCCTGACCGTTAGGCCGGAAAGATGTTTCTGGTGCGATGTTTTTCTCCATCCCTGTGTGTGTGTTTCAGGCAGGCAAAACTGCCCTGCACACACACACACCTGGAACGGATTCCAACAAGAGTGGAGTAGAGACATTGCATAAATTACATGAAAGGGAAAAAAAACATGCAGTGACCCTTGAAAGCAACAATATGCCAGAATCCAAGTTCCTGGGAATTCTGATAAAGAACATTTCAAAGATATAGGTACTAAATTATTGCTATTGCTATTGCTATTGCTATTGCTAAATTAGGCTGGTTTTGTTCAGAGTCTGACAATAGAGAAGAGAGAATAGCATTTATTGATCCAACTTCCTCCTTCATGCAGAAATCCAGGATAGACCATCCCTGACAGGAGAATAGAAGTACCTCAGCTTTTATTGCTTTCACGGCTGTTCTTCCTTCATCATTATTAACATGCCTTTAAAAAAACACCTTTCAGTCTTCAGTTATTATGCTGCAAGGAAGAAAATGCAATACAAGTAGTTCTTGACTTACAACCTTAAAAGGTAAAGGTTCCCCTCGCACATATCTGCTAGTCATCCCCGACACTAGGGGGTGGTGCTCATCTCCATTTCAAAGCCAAAGAGCCAGCACTGTCCGAAGACGTCTCCATGGTCATGTGGCCAGCATGACTAAACGCCGAAGGCGCATGGAACACTGTTACCTTCCCACCAAAGGTGGTTCCTATTTTTCTACTTGCATTTTTAACGTGCTTTTGAACTGCTAGGTTGGCAGAAGGTGGAACAAGTAACAGGAGCTCACTCCGTTACATGGCGCTAGGGATTCGAACCGCTGAACTGCCGACCTTCTGATCGTCTTAGCTACTGAGCCACCGTATCCCTTATAGAAGCTTAGGAGTCTCCATATAAATTATGTAAGAGCTTAAGAGTTACTAAACTCAGTTTAGGAGTCACTATATAAATTATGTTGAGTTAACATTTCTATGACATTAAGTGAGCCTCAAATTTCTGTTGATATGTAAGGCAGTTCTTAAGTTTAGTTTAGTTTAGTTTAATGAAATTTGTATGCCGCCCACTCCCATTGGGACTCTGGGCGGCTCACAGGCAAGATAAAAGCATTTTTAAAAATTTAAAAATAAGAAATACAATATTAAAATTAACACAACATCCATTCTGTCCAAGAGGGGCTAGATATTAATCAACAGCCCCAGGCCTGCCGGAACAGCCAGGTCTTGGTGGCTTTACGGAAGGCCGGGAGAGTGGGAAGGGTCCGGATATCTACGGGTAGTTCGTTCCATAGGGCCGGCGCAGCTACAGAGAAGGCCCTCCCCTGAGGGGCCGCCAGCCGGCATTGTCTGGCTGGCGGCCCCTCGGGGGAGGGCCTTCTCGGGGGAGTGACCATTTTACTATCTTTCTTGCTACAGTGGTTAAGTGAATCCTTGGAGCTGTCAAGTTAGTAACATGGTTGTTTTAAACGAATCTGTTTTCCATGTTGACTTCGCTTGTCCACAGGTCGCAGAAGGTGATCACGTGAGCCTGGGACCCTGCAGCTGTCATGAATACGAGCCAGTTGCCAAGCATCTGAATTTGGACCATGCAACTGTGGGGTTTCTGCCACTGTTGTAAGTGTGAAAATTTAGCAATTTAGCAATTTAATAAATTTGTATGCTGCCCAATCCCGTAGGACTCTGGGCGGCTTACAGAAACAAGATAAAAATAAAAATTAAAAATAAAGAGAAATACAATTTAAAAAAACAACACACCATACATTCTGTTTAAGTGGGGCTGGGCCTTGTTCAACAGCCCCAGGCCTGCCGGAACAGCCAGGTCCTGGTGTCTTTATGGAAGGCCGGGACAGTGGGAAGGGTCCGGATCTCTACGGGTAGATCGTTCCACAGGGCCGGAGCAGCTACAGAGAAGGCCCTCCCCCGAGGGGCCGCCAGCCGGCATTGTCCGGTTGACGGTACCTGGAGAAGGCCCAACCTGTGCGATCTTATCGGTCGTTGGGAGGTATGTGGCAGGAGGCGGTCTCTCAGATAGCCAGGTCCTAAGCCATGTAGGGCTTTAAAAGTAATAACTAGCACCTTGAGACCAATAGGGAGCCAGTGCAGCTCGCGGAGTAACATGGGTGTATCTAGGTACACCTGATATCGCTCGCGCGGCTGCATTCTGGACCAATTGTAGTCTCCGAACACTTTTCAGGGGCAGCCCCATGTAGAGCGAAAAATGGTCCTACATCACTTTTTTCAATGCTGTTGCAACTTTGAGCAGTCACTAAATGTATGGTTATAAGTTGAGGACTGCCTGTAATTGAGCAAATTTTCACAATTGCCCTTTACGTTCCCTGCCTACCTTTCAGATGTGGCCTTGAACTAGTATATGTTGCATTGATCCACTCCTGGCTGCCCACAATGATGTTTTGGGGAAACAAATATGTTTGGTTTACTTGGATTTGGATTTGGATTTAACTTTATTTGTATGCCGTCCTTTTCCCTGGGGGGACTCAGGGCGGCTCACAATTCACGGGGAGGGAAGTACAAAACAAGTTATACACATGAAGACAATACATCGTTAAAAAGCACAACAGTCATACTATTCGGGTGGGGTTTAAGTCTTTAGCCCCAGGCCTGTCGGGACAGCCAGGTTTTAAGGGCTACGTGGAAGGTCTGAAGGGTGGTGAGGGTACGAATCTCCACGGGGAGTTCGTTCCATAGGGTCGGAGCAGCCACCGAGAAGTCTCTCCTCCGGGTAGTTGCCAGTCGACATTGACCGGCTGATGGAATTCGGAGGAGGCCTAATCTATGGGATCTTATTGGCCTAGTGGAGGTAATTGGCAGTAGGCGGTCTCTCAAGGCGGTCTCTCTCTTACTTAACATCTGTGGAGATTCTCCAGGTCATGGAAGCCACAAAGGTGCTTTTTCAAGAGGCAACTGGACTTTCTTGTAGGTCTTTTTGTTTTTAAAGACGCTTCGCTTCTGAACCAAGAAGCTTCTTCGGCTCTGGGTCCATCCCTTTAAGAGTGCAGAAGAAGCTTCTTAGATGAGAAGTAAAACATTTTCAAAGAAAAACAAGAAAGTCCACTTGCCTCTTGGAAAAGAACCTCTTGGGATGTTTCGTTTTCTCTGTTCCATTTCATTCTTCTTTGGCGTTGGAAGAAGATAAAGATGCATTTTGTTTCACTGCAAAGGTAAAAAAATATACTGCAATAACGCCAACTTTCTTGTGTCGATTTGTAGGAGGCTTGATTTGAGCAGATGGCAGACTTGAATGGAAAACGTTGCGTTTCGTATGAAAATAAATTTGACCTCAGGCAAACACATCATCGCTCAGAAGCTGCTTGCTCTTCGCAGTAGCTGTGCCCAAGGTACAAAATAATATACAATAGGCTAATTTTAATGGAGCTTTACAAATGCATTAATTCATGTCAGGTGTTAGAAGGGCAGGAAGGGTGCCAGGATTGTTACTTTGATGGAAGAAGAAGCCTTTGAAGGGCTTCCTGGAATCCGGTTTGAAAGGCAGATTTGAAGTGAATTCCTTGAGCTCTTGGGTTATGTTAAATCAGTGTTTCTCAACCTTGTCAACTTGAAGAAGTCTGGACTTCTTGGGAATTGAAGTCCGGACATCTTCAAGTTGCCAAGGTTGAGAAACACTGCGTTAAATGCTGTAAAGAGATAGTTGTCTCTGTACTTGGAGTTTTGCAAGAGTTCTTTGCTTCACTTAAAAGTTCATTGGAACAAACTCTCCGAAGCCTTGTGATGCTCTGCTTTGTTACTCAACCTTGGCAACTTTAAGATCTGTGGACTTCAACTCACAGAACATTCTGGGAAGTTGGTAGTCCGGCTGGGGAATTCTGGGAGTTGAAGTCCACAGATCTTAAAGCTGCTAAGGCGCTGTTCTAAAGGGAGACTTCCTTTGCCTTATCCAATAGGAAAAGCTGCATGAGCAGAAGCCCCTCCTTTTAATTAACATGGGTGCTTTCATTGGTCAAGTCTCGTAGAGGCCTCTATATCCAATGTAATGGATAACAAAGCATTGTCAAAGCCAGCAATATTGAAATAATAAAATAAAGTAAAATATAAAAAAATAAAAATTCACAGCAACAGAGTGACTGGCGGTGGGAGTGTATTGCTGTGTTCTCAGCTGAGGCAGAGCAGGGTTTGGGGATTTGGAAGCAATGAACAGATAGTATGAGAATTTTTATATTTTATACATTGTAATATTTTATATTTCCCTCTAGGAAAATAACATATATCATGTGAGAGCAGTCAAAGAATATATTTATGTGTTTATTTAATTCATTAATTTTAAGACAAAAGTTTTATTTTCTTTTAAAACAAACATTTCATCGTTCCTCAATCAGTGAGACATCAGAGTACAATTTTTTGTGTGTGTGTGTCAAAATAGTTCTAGTTTACCACCAAATTCTTGTCTAGCCTAATGCATACCCCTCCCTCCCTCCCCCTCCCCCCAACCCCCCTCCTTCTCCCCCCCCCCGACTTCCAAGAACCCGTACACGGTATGGATTTTTAACAAACACAGTCTAAAATCTATTGAGAAAAAAGAAATAAAGAAATTAATGACATCTCTACATTGATCTTAGCTTCTTCTTGCTGCTTAAGTATACAACTATACCATTTTTCTTTTCCATAGCAGAAGCTACAAAATGTTGACCAAGTTTTGAGTTAATCAGATATTTTTGATCAGTTGATTTGATATGAGTTTCTTGCAAACAAATTATGTCATTCTTAAACTGTTTAAGATAGTGAAGTATTTTCTTTCTCTTCTGTGGAGAATTCAATCCATTGACGTTCCATGTTAAGATCTTAGTTGTCATCTTTGGTTGGCTGAAGCTTTTTTAGAGCTTCCTGCATTAATTCATTAATTTTAGAAGCCACCCATCTCACAGACCCACAAGATAGCCAGGAAAATACAGAATCTGCAAATATACAGGAATACTGAAGAATATAAATAGAAGGCAGCAATGAAAAATATTCAAGAACATAAGACTACAATATAACAAAGAATAAAATCTTCCCAAAAAACCCTTCAAAGCCACCAAACACACATCCCTATCCCTGTTATTCCTACATCAAAGTTCTACCCTATGTAGGGTTTTTTTTGTGGGAAGTTATCATCCAGCCCTCTCCCAGAAAAATGAAATATCCTAGGAAATATTGAAAAGGCAGAATATTTGTCTGGATATGAAAAGAAAGAAACATGTTTTAAAAGACAGAATAGTTGCCTGTAGCTTCCTGCCCATCCTCACTGTTAATGGGCCATTGAGAAGGCCAAGCTAGTCCCTTTTACATAATAAAGACTTCTCCACTGCAGCCCCAGGGGGGATGGGACTAAAGGCATGATAATATTGGTCCTTTACCCAACTCACCACATGGCATCTGAGAACTCAACTAAACCTGGATTCAAAACGCAGCCCAGAGAGTAGCCCCTGCATGGCCCTATGGGAGTCTGACAACCAATCAGAATACATTTCTTACACAGGAACAGGAAACAGAGAGGTGGGACTTAACAGGTTATAAAAAGCCTAGCAAGCCCCTCCTTCAGCCCTTCTCTTCTTCTCCACCAACATTGAAGCATGTGATCACCTTTTCTGTTCAGGGCTCGAGCCATGTGGTCCTGTCCAACAATAAACCATCTTTCCAAGCAGCCTCCATGTCTCCAGTGTCTTTTTTCCCCACTTGGAGCTGAACCCAGAAGGACATTTCTTTCATCATTTTAAAGTAGCTTACAGTATATAATTAAGCAGACCTATGTTTCAATGGTCTCCTCTCACAGTCCCCCCACCCACCCAAGGACAAGGAGAATAAACTTACCTTGGACTTCTATCAAAGTTCAAGGCTGAAGAGTGGATGAATGAAATCACCAAGGTTAAGGAGTCCTTGTTCATGCCAGATGGTGACAAGATAAGGAACACCTGTTTCTGAAGGTTAATTGGATTGAAGATAAGAAAGGTCATCCTACTTTATATATTGTAGGTGTCTCACCAATGAGAGGACAAAATGGAGAATAATCCAAGTGTTTGGTGATTAAAATAAATGTTTGTACCCCACCCAGAGTCATTTTGAAACAAGATGGGTAGCAAATAAATTTAATGAATAAATAAATAATCCTGAAACAATACATAAAAATATAAACTATAGACTTCTCCGTACCATGCACCTAATGGAAAGCAATATATACCGCTACCTAATTTCTCCTTGCCCATCTTCAGGTATCCTCACCAGCACTACAGTTGGCATCTGGGCATAGAAGCTAAGCAGGGTTGGTTCTGGTTAATAATTGGAGGGGATTCCCTGAGGGGTGGACGGGGGCTGGAGCTAAGTAGAGAGCCTTTCCAGAAAAAGGCAGGGGCAAATTTCCCTACAGTCCAAGAAAACTGGGTTTTGAAGATTATAAGATTTTCACAAACTTTTGTGGATTATTATTCTTTTGGGAAACTATAACTATTTCCTTCACATCTGAATCCTCTGTTTATATCTGGACATACAGCATTGTTGTAAAAGTTACAATATAATTTTTAAAGAAAAAATGTATTTATTATATCATAAACACTACAGTGTGACTAAGTCTAGTATTTGATATTAAATCATCCTCCTCTTTCCTGTATTTTGACTTTTTTTTTTTGGTACTTATTAATCACCATTGAACCACAGGGAACATGGCTATCTAGTTTATATCCCAGTCAGTCTACGAGCTGATCTAAAGCAAATCAGGAAATGTGATCTATTCTTCTTTGCAAAAAAAAAAGAAAGAAAGAAAGAAGGGAAAGAAAAGCAGATATTTATGCTGTCATAACTAGATATAAAATTGATATATATCCAATTAATTGAAATTAAAGCAGCCTTTACGATGGAAGAAGAACAGCCAAGCTGTTCTTCAGAATGAAACCTGTGTGCTGCTAGTGTGATTTGTCAGGAGGGGGTGTGTACGTATGTTTAAAAAGTTCAAGATTCTGTGTGTGACAGCAAGATGCTTCATTTTTATATATGTCACCCATTTGGGATACATAAAAAGTGGTGGCCACAATCTTGAGCCCTCCCCACCCCCAAATCTTCCCTATTGGTGTCCCTGGGTGCTGACTTGAAATATGGCAGCTTTTGCCAATTAATGTGTAGGGAAAAAAAACCCTAAACAATATGGATTCATCATCTGGATATAGGTTGGAGAATTGTACAGAATGAGGATGTCAGAACAGTTTCGCTAAAAAGGGTCTAAGTGAGAATCTCATTTTTTTTTCTTCAGCCATTTTTTTATGCCTTGGTTTTGAATTATTAATTATTTTCTCTGCATTTCTTCCTTTAATGGAACATTTAGGAATATCACAGTCCTCCAAACCCTTGCACCTTATTTTGTTAAACCCTTTTGGATAACGTGTGATCTTACGGTATTTGCATATAGAGCCCTGGTGGCACAGTGGTTAGAATGCAGTATTGTAGGCTAACTCTGCCAGCTGCTAGCAGTTCATTCCCGATTGGCTCATGGTTGACTCAGCTTTCCATCCTTCCAAGGTTGGTAAAATGAGGATTGTTGGGGGCAAAAGGCTGACTCTGTAAACCACTTTACTGCCATTTATTTACGTCACAATGGAATCCTTCTTATTCTAGATGAGGAACAGGGAAAAATCAATCTAATATTTTGCAGAAACAAAATATTGGATGTAAATTGCCCGAATGCCCAATTCCTTGGGAAGCCTGTAGCTTCTCATCAGGATTCTCCAAGATGGTCGATAGAGATCTCCAAGGCTTGATGAGGCCATCCAAGGGGGCTGGTATTGTTGCAGTTGTTATTTTTAGTGCTATTAGTGAAAGTGTCACTTATTAAATTATTTAACAAATAATTATTTTGAAAATAATAAATGTTTGGGGATCCATGAACAATCTGAAACTTTATAAAAGGGTCAATGAACTAAAGAGTTTGAACACCTCTGGTTTTTATATATGTATAAACTCTCTCTCTCTCTCTCTCTCTCTCTCTCTCTCTCTGTGTATGTATGTATGTATGTATGTATGTATGTATGTATGTATGTATGTAAATAATAAACAAACAATAGACAAACTGACAAACAAACAAACTATACATCCTATCTAGAGTGAAACATCTTCACTACAATTTGTAAGGTGTTCAGTCCACATTGGAATTTACTCATTGGATAACTCCCTTGCTATTGTGCCTTTTCACCTTGCTGTGACAGGAAAGCAATTCCTTTCCTTTCTGTTTGCCTGGACATAAGTACTTTTATGTGTGTGTTTATGTGTAAATTGAATTTATTTATAGAAAATTAATGCAACTAATTTTAATTAACGCACATACGTGTAGATATAATAACAGGTTTTTAATTAATATTCCTGTCTTGTAGGTCTTCAATATCTACTGTAGTTGTTGCAAGTAGTGCTATAGCCAAAGCAGAGTGGAATAACATGGGGGCTAACATCTAGAAGATGGCTGGTTCAAAACCCAAAAGAGAAGCTTTTATGTATTTATAATTCCCCCCCCCCCCCCGAGCTAACTATTCTCCCACTGGTGCATTGATGGAGTTACTGTTTTTAAAAAAAGGCTAGCAGTAAAATTAAATGATTGGGAATGCAGAAATTTGGAGCACAAATTGAATAAAGAGAACATAAAAATCATGGATGAATATCTGAAAATTTAAAATACAGTGTGTGTGTGTGTCTGTCTGTCTGTCTGTCTGTGTGTGTTTGTCTGTGTGTGTGAGAGAGAGACTGTCTGTCTGTCTGTCTGTCTGTCCCTGGTATCCTTGGTGCTTTCTGAGCTTGGTGGTTTTCTTGCAGGCATTTCATTACCAAACTAAGTAACATGATCAGTGTTAGTAGGGAATCGGATTTGCTCTCAAATTTAATTTAATTTCTCTAATTTAAAGTATGTCTGAGTTGGAATAAAATGGAGCTCCATTCAAACATTGATACCCATTCCTTGTTATGCGTAATAGACTTGTTACTAGTACATCAAGTACATCCTGTTCTGCCCTGTAGCTCAAACTAGAATCCATATTCTTCTTTGTATTTGTTGATGCGTTGCTAGGTTTAATTTGGGGACCTCTGTGATGCTGTTGATGCCTCGGCTTAGATTTGCATTTTACAGGAGTATTAACAAAATTAGAAGCGGGCTTTCTATTCACAGGAAAGCTTGCGTGGTTAAGGACACTTAATCTTTCTCTATTTTTTGTAATCAAGTTTAATTGCCCTTTCACTTAATCTCAGAAAGGAGAGCATTTTATTTGCTTGTTTATCATTTCCCTGGATGGAAAACCTTCTCGCATTTAATTGTCTGAGTAACTTTTCGCAGTACGTTTTATGACTTTGGTCGAGGGCCCATCAGTTCTGCTTCCTTCGTTCCTTGGCTTCTTGGAATTCTGAAGCTTCCCTTGCTCCTGCAGGCCTGTTCAATGTATGGTTGGCAATCCAGGTTATTTCTGCTCAAGAGCCGCCGTGTCCTTGAGGGGCACATGGTGGGCCTGTCATCTGAATAGGTAATCAGCAATGCGAAAAGTTTCCAGCAAGGAAGGTTCTGGAAGGAAGTCAACTTTCTCCCGCTGTGAGGAACCTTCCTTCTGATCTATCTTCCTGAATATGGCTTGGATTTCTAAAGTCAAGAGTCTCCCATAAAGGGAACCTATAGTTTTATTTATTATGTAAGGCCGGTCAATGAGCAAAAGAAAAAACTTTGAATGACAATGGGGATATTCTGGATCTTTTTTTCATATTCAATTTTACATGGAATATTAATATTATTACTTTGAATATTTAAATTTAATATTTAAATGTATACATCTCATTCAGGGGGCGACTCGAGGTGGCTCACAGCCAAGCAATAGCAACACAACAAAAGATCAGAAGAGGAGAATAATAATATTCATGTCAACATTGACTTGGAAATCAACAAAGCTGGGAAGGAAGTGAACAAGATGCAGACAGGGAGGGAAGAAGTAGGGTCCTATCTCAGTCCATTAACCACTGCCAGTATGATGTAATGTGGAATCCAGTAATATAATGATATAATCCAGTAAGATGCTACAATAATATTCTATCTATATGAAAATGGCTATGAGTGTATATGTTCCAGCATAACTCTGAAAAGCCTTGAGCAATTTCAACCAAACTTGGTACACAGATGACTTACTCTCTCTCGAAAAAAAAATACTGTGGGAGTAATACACCCTATGTGGTCAAAATGTGGAAGCTTGCCAATGGCTCATATTTATGACAGTTATAGTGTCTCGGGAGATATGATCACCTTCTGACAAGCAAAGTCAAGGAGGAAGCCAGACTCACTTAACAACTGTGAATTTGTTAACAACTGTAGTGACCACTGAACAACTGTGGCAAGAAAGGTTGTAAAATAGGGCAAAACTCACACAAACAACTGCCTCACTTAGCAATGGAAATTTTGAGCTCAATTGTGGCCATAGCAATAGCAATAGCAGTTAGACTTATATACCGCTTCATAGGGCTTTCAGCCCTCTCTAAGCAGTTTACAGAGTCAGCGTATCGCCCCCACAGTCTGGGTCCTCATTTCACCCACCTCGGAAGGATGGAAGGCTGAGTCAACCTTGAGCCGGTGAGATTTGAACCGCTGAACTGCAGATAACAGTCAGCTGAAGTGGCCTGCAGTACTACACCCTAACCACTGCGCCACCTCGGCTCTTCTTATGGTCATAAGTGGAGGGATACCTGTACTGTATTTCTTTAACTATTATATTTTATGTCATGTAGCGAGATAACTCTCAATATTTGCCCCCAAACTATGACTACATTTTACTTTTCTATGACATCAACTAGTCTCATTATTTATGCATATAGCCAAAGCTGATATCATGTAATAATGTACTTAGGATTATGACATTTCAGCTCCCAACTAGTTAGGGTACTCTCCTGATCTTACATAACATTCTACCCCCCCAATAATTTTTCAGATATTTGTATAATTTCATATTTCATACTGGCATAACAGAAGGGAAATCTTTCCTCCTTGTCTCATCTCTGCATATTAATAGAGGTACTGAAAGGTCTATGGGTCAGGGGGGTATTAGACCAAAACAAATGGATGAACATAAATCTCTTTGATGTTGCTCAATTCACTATACTATCTGCAGTCTCATATATTGGGGGAGAAAATAAGAAACATGTGACTATTTGGCCCAAGTTACAGCAATTCATTAATTGAAGCACTAATTAGCCTACAAGCTAAAAAAGGCCAAGAAGGTTCAGTCTATGAGATATAGAAAATAAATTGATAGGGCAAATTTTCATGAATCAAATATTGATAGGAAAAAAAAGTATGGAAGTAACTTCTCTGGATTCCTATGATGGTATTAAATGCAATCTTATCTACATTATTTGGAGTAAGATTCCAAGCTAAATAATTCTAAAACAAGAAGCTAAATAGAATTAAAAGTCAATCCCTAGATCAGTGGTGTGAACCTGGTCCCTACCGCCTACTAGTGGGGGTTCCAGCTTTCGCGGTGGGCGGTGGGTGGGTTTGCTGTAACTCGGCTTTATAAATTTTATAAAGTAAAGTTACTTCCCTACTTTATAAATCACCATTACTGTGGAACCGGTGGGCGGTTAGAACATTTTACTACTAACAGAGATACAAAAGTGGATGGTAGGTATAAAAAGGTTGACTACCCTAGATACTTGAACAGATATAAGATACACTGTAGAATGGCCATGACATTCATTGGTATGATTAAGTCCTGCTCAGGAAATTATTCCCTAATTAAACATAGATGAAGAACATATTGAGGTCAGAGTCTGATAAGGCAGCCTTGTAAATGATATAAGGTTGTGATTGTTCAGATGGAGAAATAAATACATTCTGAGATAAATTGAATGTCAGAGCCATATGAGTCTTGATTATTCTTTGTTACTACTGGTAAAATAAATAAATACCAATACCTACTAACATACTTTTTAATATGTATTATGTTCCAGATTGAAACAAATGTAAACTTTACTAAAGCAGCCTTCTCTAGATCTCACCTTCACAAATAATTATTATCTGCCTGATTTTTGATTTTAACATAGAGGAATGGCTGACATGGTGGCTGCGGGAATCAAGGTAAAACACATGAAAAAAAGCAAATTTGTACTAACATAATGCAAGCTTTGTAACTTTGTTGATACATTATGATATCACATACTGCCTGGCTCTAAGAAACAAGAATGACACACTGAGTTATTTCTGAATAGTTTCTTTATTGTTATTTGCTTGCAGACAGAATCTTGCCTGATTAAAGCAACTGTCTGCATAACTGTAGATATAACTTTCGAAGATGTATATTCTACCTGTGGCCACCTCAAAAAGGTTACTTTGAGAAGAACAACAAACGTTACGATACCAATAACTAGATCGTTCCTCTCACTTGATTCTGCAGAATCTATATTTTGGCAGTATGTACATGCTATGAAGAATGTATCTCATACTGCATAAAAATTTTAAGATTCTCCTGAGACAGGATCTGAGAATCTAGCACATTTGATGTCCTTCACAACTCTCGCTGCTGGCCAGAGGGGATGAGAGTTCAACTCCAAAACATTTGAAGTGTACCAGGTTGCTTCACCTCCATTAAGAATTTTCTGAATATTTAATTCTACCCTCTTTGTTTTTTCAAGAAGGTTAGCAACTTCTTGCCTTTCATATTTCAGTTCAAATCTGCAAATAGTTATTTTAGCAAGAGACCTTTGTTGGTTAAGAGTAAAATGTAGACTTAGCTAAAAAGGCAACATGAAAGATTAATTTGTGAAAATCTGACTTTTTGGGGGGTTCTAGGCAGTTTCTGTGGTTTGATCTCAAATTTTTGCTGAGGCTTCAGCAGTTTTTGAAGAATCTTCCAGAAAACTCCCAGTGGTTGCATCAAACTCTGTTCCCTTTCTTTACAAAAATTCTGCTCACCCACTCACAAAAAAATAGCATTTTGTGGCATTCTCTCTACAAAAAAGATGGATGACTGTTACATTTGTCCATTGAACTGATTTTCTGGTCTAGTATACTTAAAATTAACAAGGTGGAAGAATGAAACCCAGTATCTTTTCTGTAAATCAGGACAGGCAAAATATGATCATTATGACTTGGTAAGGCCACACTTGGAATACTGCATTCAGTTTTGGTCACCACAATGTAAAAAAAAGGTGTTGAGACTTTAGAAAGAGTGCAGAGAAGATGATTAGGGACTGGAGGCTAAAACTGAAGAATGATTGCAGGAACTGGGTATACTGGATAATTTAATGAAAAGAAGGAGTAGGGGAGACATGATGGCGGTGTTTCCAACATCTAAGGGGCTGCCACCAAGAGAGGGAGTCAAGCTATTCCCCAAACCACCTGAAGGCAGGATGAGAAACAATGGATGGAAACTAATAAAGGAAGGAACCAACCTAGGACTAAGATGAAATTTCCTGACAGTTAGAGCAATTAATCAATGGAACAACTTGTCTCCAGAAGTTGTGAATGCCTCAACACTGGAAGTTTTAAAGAAGAGATTAGATGACCATTGTCTGAAATGGTATAGGGTTTCCTACCTGAGCAGGGGGGGGGGGTTCTGCAAAGTGCTATGCAAATTGATCATAGAGGCCACATGGAAGAGCTCCAGACTGTCTCCTCCCTAATTAAGAATTGGGGTAATCCTTAACAAGGCTGCTGAATGACAACCAAGTGATGCAATAAGGAAGGGAACATAAGCACAGTTTGCCAATCTTATCACCATTGTGAGGCTGAAACACAGGCAGGTGCCCAGTGCCCGGTTTTCTTTCAGGTTGCTACTAGATCCAACCATCTCATCCTCTGTCATCTCCTTCTCCCTTTGCTTTCAATCTTTCCCAACATCAGGATCTTTCCCAAGGAGTCCTCTCTTGTCAATGGGTGCCCAAAGTATTCCAGCTTCAGCTTCAGTATCTGGTCTTTCCAAAGAACATAAACTGTCCTAGAGGTTATAAGTATCTGAGTTTTATTGGAGCCAACTCTTAAGGCAGGCAGATTGATGCTCGTCAGGAGCCAAAAGTGTGGTCTTGCATTGCCAACCAAGAAATCGTTCTAGAAATTGTTGGAGACAAATCCTGCTAGTACATCAGCCCAATCTATTGAATGGATGTCAATGCCCTGATATCTCAAGAGTGACAACTTGTGATAACTAAGATGCCTTTGGCAACCATGTCTTTCCCTTGGCATCAAGGATGCTGAAGGGATTCATTATTGCTATATCATATACAGCTTAGCCTAATGGTTAAGAATGATAGGATTGTAAATGTTTGGAGGACCAGGTTTTTGAAGAGAGTTTTGATAGAATGAAAGTGATCCAAATCTTAAAAAAAAAATCAAATGAGAAATTCATTACTTCCATACTGAAAACAGTGTGTGTTTGTGTGTGTGTGTGTGAGAGAGAGACCGAGAGAGAGAGAGACAGAGAGAGAGACAGAGAGAGAGAGACAGAGAGAGAGGAGACAGAGACAGACAGACACAGACAGATAGAAACAGAGACAAAGAACAGAGAGAAACAGAAAGACACAGAGAGAAAGAGAAGGAGAGGGAAGGAGAGGGAGAGACAGAGGGGGAGGGAGATAGAGACACACAGAGAGAACAGAAATAGAAAGACACGGAGAGAAAGACAGAGAGAGAGAAACAGAGAGAAACAGAAAGAACAGAGATAAAGAGAGGGAGAGGGAAGGAGAGAGAGAGTCAGAGAGGGATGGAGATAGAAAGGAACAGAAAGAAACAGAAAGACCCACAGAGAAAGAGAGAGTCTGGGAGAGGGAGAACAGAGAGGGAGTGTGTTTGTGTGTGTGTGTGTATGTGTGTGTGTGTGTGGTGTGTGAGAGAGAGAGAGAGAGAGAGAACTTGGAGATCTTTCAGAGTATTTCATATTTTATAGTTTCTTTGGCACTAAAGCTTGTTGTTATTATTGCACATTTTGTCCCTTACTCTCCATGCCACACAGTATTGCCTGTTAATTGTGATTACATGTCTGACAAAAAGACAAATGGCATGTTTACATGATGTGAGTTCTAAATAGCCCCCCAGTGGTGAGGCTGCCACTGACATCTGTTTTCTTATTAATGCTGAGTTCCCTTCCCCACTTTCGTGGACAATGGCAAGAATAAAGAACAGGTCCATTCCTTCCTTATGGTCCTTGCCATAATCCGCACCATCTTTGATTCCTTAGCATTTTTTAAAAGAGACCAGTAACAGTCCGTCACACGGTAACAACGCTTAAAAATGTTCCTTCGCGGTTGTCTTTAGATAACTTTTCTCCAAAGACCCTGCCTCTCCCCTCAATTACTGATCTGAACTCCAAAGCAAAAGGAAATCTATATATATATAGCGGGGGGTAGCAAGAAGATGTTGGTTTGAAATATCATTTGAAATGAAAACAAAGAGAAAAGCTTTCTTAAGATTCATGTTCTTGCAGCCATCGGGCGATCAACAGTATTTGAGAATGCAAGAAACAGCGCTGTGAATTTATATTTGTTTTCGAGCGATTTGTTCCCCAGAGCGGTTTCCCCCTCAAGATCCTTCTCCCTCTCCCCTTCCACGGTTTTTATTGACAGCTGAAGATTTTTGAACATCTCGTGTTGAGGCCTGAACCACTTGAGCAAAACTAAAATATGGACAATAGGCTTTGATTAAACTTGGACCCGATTATAATGCTAGCCTCATGTCAGGAAGGGAGACCCATCAAGCGAGGAACGCTGTGATTCTTTGTTAAGGCAGTCATAAAGTGGAATTAATGACCTGTGTCATTGGATTTGCTTGATTTTTCCATTCCCTGATCCTTCCCCCAGCTCTGCTGAAGCTACACACCCGAGACTGATGGAAGAAGGAGACTCAGGTTCCCACCCGCGGGAGTTTTCGTTTATCCCTGTAGCTTTCAGGACAAACTGGGATTATAGGCCAAGGGCCCCAGTCAGTGGTCTGATGGAAGAGCCTCTTAGAGTTCAAGGCACCAGCGCAGCTAAAATGGATCAGCTGTCAAACGGACGAATAAATGATCTGTAGAATTGGTAAATTTCTACAGGGGGCATCCCCAAGGCTTCTGACGAAGGAAGATTGCACTATACCGGACCAAGGGTTTCCAACTTTGCAACTTTAAGGCTTGTGGACTTCAACTCCCAGAATTCCCCAGGCAGCATGGCTGCCTGGGGAATTCTGGGAGTTGAAGGTCACAAGTTTTCAAGTTGCCAAATTTGAAGATCCTTGCACTAGACTGAGGCACTATTGACTTGTGTGCTTCGTCCTTACACCAGAAACATCCCTCTCAACTCTCATTTCTACATAAGCTCAGAGCCAACGGCTAGGCGTTTATGGTTTAATTAAAGGGAAACGCAGAATCCTGTGAACTCTGCGGTACTCATTGCCAATTTCACAGTGCCCAGATCAATCTAGGAATTCATTATTGTACTCAACAGCGTTAAGAGGCAGCTGAAATAATGATCCATTGTTCACCCCAGGGTGTATTAACACATTTCCTAGATCATTTTCTCCTCTCCCTCTTGAGCTTGCTTTTTTTAAAGGCAACTCGAATATCCACTTGGATTTGTCGATATTGTGGCCTTATTAAAAAAAAAAAAGTGGATTTATACCTATCCTTCCAGTGTATTTTAATAGCAAGGGATTGTATCTTTTATCCCAAACGAATAAGCACTTCATCTCACAGAACAGGTCCTATCAGTGGTGAAATCTAAAAAAAAAAAATATCTTATTGGTTCTGTGGGCATGGCTTGGTGGCATGGCTTGGTGGCATGGCTTGGTGGGATCATGTGACTGGCTGGGTGTGGCTATGTAGTCATGTAACTGGGAATCAAAAGACAGAAATTCACTTTAATAATGTCCTGCTGGAGCAGGGTTGGACTAGATGATCTCCAGATACATTGCAGCTCTCAATTATCCTCAGTAGTTGCATCTGGTGCCATGTTTGTAGTCCTTCCTTCCTCTCCTTATTTTCCCTCCTCCCTCCCTCCCTCCCTCCCTCCCTCCCTCCCTCTTTCCTTCCTTCTTTCCTTCCTTCCTTCCTTCCTTCCTTCCTTCCTTCCTTCCTTCTTTCTTTCTTTCTCAGCACCCCTTATTCCCCCATTTTTGTCCTACCAGGCTTCAGGGAAGCCTGCTGGGAGAAAAAACAGAACCCCCACATTTTGGAGGTTTTTGGAGAACCTGTAATATAAAAAATGCTTACAAAGTAAAAAAATATATGTTGCAAAGATCAGCTGTGCAACATGTGATCGTCAGAATTTTGGGTTTTTTTAAAACTTTCTTTTAGTATTTTTTACTACCAGTTCAGGCGAACCGGCCTGAACTGGTAGCATTTCACCCCTGGGTACTATGTAATATTTTGGTACTGGTAGCTGTGCCCAACCCAAGTTTGCTTGGACCTTGCCTTTCGGAGTATAGATGGGAAGTAAACTGAGTTGCAAACCTTCACTATGATTAGGGATTAGGCTATGACATCATTCGCCACCCCTTGGGAGTGTGAGTTTCTGCACATCCAGTATTAGAAGGGTAATAACAGCTGAAAGAAAATGACATCTACACTCCAGTCACTAAGTGGCAATCGTGCTCCATGTGTTTCCCTCCCCATTTGCAAAACCAAGTGGGGGAAATTTAGTGTGCTCTGCAGATCTTCACATTTTATGCCTGCTATTTTTTTTCTAAAGCCTGAATTATATATGGTGGCTTTATTATATGCGCCACCATCCACTGGGGAGAGCATCACCAAACATATTTCCTTTGGCCTGCAGTGCGTTCGTGTCACATTGAGTGAATGGTATTGATGGGAAGCCGGCGGTGTGCAGAGATGGATTCCTTTACCGAGTTGCCTGCACAGGAATAATAAGGAAAATTGCCAGGAGTTGCTAGGAATATTCGGAATGTACGATCTGCAGGCTGAAAGGTGGGAGGTTTCCAAGGATTGAACATTGTCTGCTTTTGATCCAGGCAAAGAACCTCTATATTCTTTCGTTGATTTAAGAAAGAATAACATTTCCGATATATTGTCAATTCAGTGGGGGGTACTGATGAGGAACGGGTTTATATTGTATAATCTTCATCCTATTAGCAAAGATCCCTTCCATATCTCCTCTTAGCTGACATTTAGGAGACCCTTCATCTTAAGCCCTTCCTTCGTAGTTATTTATTTTTAATCCCTCCCTTTTTATTTTCAAACAGGTTAGTGAACGTATCCCAAACACCTCCCTTCTCCTATTTTCCCCACACAACCCTGTGAGGTGAATTGGGCTGAGAGAGAGAGGTGACTGGGCCCCAAATCACCCAAGGTGAGACTAAAACTCCCAGACTCCTGGTTTCTAGCCTGGCGCCTTAATCACTAGACCAAACTAACTTCATATTATAGACCCGGTGACGGCGAACCTTTTTTGGCTCCTGTGCCTTAAAAGCAGGGGGAGTGCAGGGGAAGGGGGCATGCACGGGTGTGCCACATCCATAATGCTATGCATATACACCCCGCGCTTGCGCATGTGTGCTTTTGGCACATTTTTTCACCCTCCCCAGGCTCCAGAGGCTTTCTAGGAGCCCGGGGAGGGTAAAAACAGCTTCCCTGCCCCTCCTGGATGCCCCCTAGAAGCCTCAGGAGGCTTCCCTGAAGCTCTGGGGGGAGAAAAATGGACCAATGGAGCCAAACTTCCGGTTTGCTCGTAGGGCTGGGTTTTTGCCCTCCAGAGCCTTCAGGGAAGCCTCGGACCCACAAGGGAACCCGATGTTCAGGAATTGTGACTTCCGGTTTGTCCGTAGGGCCGTTTTTTGCCCACCGAGCCTTCAGGGAAGCCTCCTGAAGGCCCCTGAAGGGCTGCCAGAGGGCAAAAAAACGGCTTCCGGCCAAACTGGAAGTCAATTCACGAACTTCCGGTTTGCCCTAGGGGCCAGTTTTTCTCGCCTGGGGAGCCTTCAAAGAAGCTTCCAGAGGGTGAAAAAATGTCTCAAAAAGAAGCTGAAGTCGCTGGTCACACATGCGCCTGGCCAGCTGACAAGGCAACGCCTCGCGTGCCCTGACAAACGCCTCCGCGTGCCACCTGTGCCACGCGTGCCATAGGTTCGCCATCACAGTTATAGACAGTTGACAAGGCTGCTGATTCCTGTCCACTTCACAGTGAAGGATCAGAAGAGGCTGACTTAATTTGGCCGCATCGCTTTATACAAGTGCAATTGCCTGGGCCAGAACAGGACAGGTCAGCACTTCAGAGCCAAGGTGGCGCAGTGGTTAAATGCAGCACTGCAGGCTACTTCAGCTGACTGCAGTTCTGAAGTTCGGCTGTTCAAATCTCACCGGCTCAGGGTTGACTCAGCCTTCCATCCTTCCGAGGTGGGTAAAATGAGGAGCCGGATTGTTGTTGGGGGCAATATGCTGACTCTGTAAACCGCTGAGAGAGGGCTGAAAGCCCTATGAAGCGGTATATAAATCTAACTGCTATTGCTATTGCTATTCAGAGGAAGAGACTAAACCCTGAGCCCCTTTGCAAATCCACCCCATGCTAATAAATATTAATAAAGAAGCAGTTAGGGCAGTTGATCCATGAATCTCCCAAGGACAATCCTTTTGCAAGGCTGTGCAGCGCTCGGCCTTTAAAGGAAACTGATGCTTTGGAACATGTGGAGGATATGTATGCAGCAAGAGTCCTGTAAGGTTTAAAGTTGTGTCTTTCTCTAAAATGGTGTGGCAACTAGGAAGGTCAGTTGCACAGCTATGGGGGAAAAATGCAGCTATTTTTAGAAGTTATGGGCCAGTGCTTTATAGTATCCTCAGGGTCCTTACACTCCTTTCTTCTAATTAACATGGGATACAACCCACCAATGGTAGCAGCCTATGGCTTCCAGATGTTGCTCCGTCACAATCTCCGTAAGTCATATTACAATATGATTAGATTAATTTAGGGGGCTAAAACCCACCCATAGTTACTAGTTTGTAGGGCTTTTAATTTCCCACTGGATCCTAGGCAAGGTCTCTACTGGAGAGCAACAGTGAAAGAAGGATGTGCTCCAGAGCAGAGATCTCCAACCTTGGCAATTTTGACTTCAACTCCCAGCAAAGCTGGCTGAGGAATTCTGTGCGTTGAAGTCCACAAGTCTTAAAGTTGCCAAAGTTGGAGAACCCTCCCATAGAGCTTTTCCAAATAAAATAGTTGGTTGGTCACTATGTGAAGAAATGCATGCTTGACTTGATCTAACAGGACTCTTCTCCCATTCTCATCATGAGGAGGACACCTTGGGAGTTATAGTCCCCTTGGTCTGTTTTCTGTAACTTACTGTACTACTACTAATATCTGAGAGACCGCCTCCTGCTACACACCTCCCAACATCCGATAAGAACCCACAGGCTAGGCCTCCTCCGGGTGCCATCGACCGGACAATGCCGGCTGGCGACCACTTGGGGAGAGCCTTTTCTGTACCTGCTCCGGCTCTGTGAAACGAGTTACCAGCAGAGATCCGGACCCTCCCCATTCCGTGGCCTTCCAAAAAGCCACCAAAACCTGGCTGTTCCGACAGGCCTGGGGTTGCTGATTTCCAAATCAGGTCCAACCCCCAGTTAAGCCCAATGTATGTTGTGTTTTTTAAAATTGTTTTTGTTTTCCCCCCTATCTGTTATTTTATTTTATCTTGTATTTGTAAACCACCCGGAGTCCTCCAGGATTGGGCGGCATATAAACTCATTAAATTACAATTACAATTATTACAATTAATTGTGGACACACAATTATTTTTTCTCCCAGAAAATTCTTACTGTATTTCTGTCCACCATCTCTTTTACATGGCTTTGTAAGCGGTGTCAAAACACAGATGCATGCATCAGTCATGCTTGCTTTAAGCCATGTCAGGATCTAAATTCCAAATACAAGTAGCTGAAATGTTATATTCCCTGAATATTGAAATGCAATTTCAAAAGCACCATAAATATGTGACAGGTATGCTTT
The DNA here is from genome assembly GCF_009769535.1 of Thamnophis elegans. Taxonomy (NCBI): domain Eukaryota; kingdom Metazoa; phylum Chordata; class Lepidosauria; order Squamata; family Natricidae; genus Thamnophis; species Thamnophis elegans. Next base: position 1,683,579 of record NC_045544.1, read on the forward strand.
GATGAAAATGTCACATTGGGCAGCGGAGCTCCTGAGTATTTAAAGCCTACTATTTTTCCATTTTTATTACCATTTTCCCCCCTCAAAATATGCCTTTAGGAGTCATCCTGCCTTCAGCGGCTAAGCATAAACTCCAGAAATATATGGGAAAGTAGCTGTTTGAAGAAGGTGCAGTTTTGAATTTCCAACAAACACAACAACAGGGGCAGAGCACAAGGGCACATGATGAAACGTTGTTGATGGCATGCCGTGTGAATGTCATGACTTACACACAGCCATGAGAGGTCAGGACGCAGATAGGTAATGACTGCATTGCACAGAGAGATGTAATTGCATATGTCTTGTTGCCTAGCAAAACACACATGTAAAGGTGAGGTTTGCTGCAGACCTGTGGTGGGTTTCTACCAGTTCAGACCGGTTCTCCTGAACCGGTAACTCTGTTGCCCATGCAGAGAGAGAACCGGTTCTCTGTTGATTTGAAAGTGGGCCTGTCCGCCTGTCCCTGGGTTACACTTACCTTTATTTCAGCTTCCGAAGCCCAGCTGATCAAGGACGACAGATTGAATTGCTGCTCCTCAGCTGTTTTCCTCGCTTTCTGAGCAAGTTTCTTCCAAGTGTGCATGCACGCGCAGTTAGGAACACACCGCTGCTGCAGACATGCTGTGCAAAAGATGCACATGTAACGTAGAGACCCACAGGACTGTTGCAATGTTGGAAAGCTGCCTAGAAAGGATGAGAAAAAAGTTGGCTGCAATTCTGTGCAAAATTATACCTTTTTTCACCCTGCCTACATGAACTGGGGGGGGGGGCAGCCATTTTGTACAAATATAGCAATAGCAATAGCAGTTAGACTTATATACCGCTTCATAGGGCTTTCAGCCCTCTCTAAGTGGTTTTACAGAGAGTCAGCATATCGCCCCCAACAACAATCTGGGTCCTCATTTCACCCACCTCGGAAGGATGGAAGGCTGAGTCAACCTTGAGCCTGGTGGGATTTGAACAGCCGAACTGCAGAACTGCAGTCAGCTGAAGGAGCCTGCAGTGCTGCACTCTAGCCACTGTGCCACCTCGGCTCTGTAATATGAACAGCTGATCGCCATGCTTTGCACTCCTTGTATAAATGTTTTGAAAGTTTTATATAACTCAGAGATGATCTAGAGTTGTATGTTATCTAAGGACAAAATGGGAACAGAAAAAAAAACCCCTAAAAATATGGATTTGGAAGAACTGGAAGATTTGTATATATTGCCTAAAACTTTTTTTTAAAAAAACCTGAATGTGAAAGAATAGTAGGGTTTTTGGTTTAAGATGTAAGTTGTTCAAACACTGATTCAACAAAACAGACTGGAATATCCTGTGCTGAACACAAAACAAAGGCTACAGAAATGCTTAATTTGTTCTATTCCTTTATTTATTTATTATTTATTATTTATTTATTTATTTACTTACTTACTTACTTACTTACTTACTTACTTACTTACTTATTTATTCTTACTTACTTACCAATTTATTTATTTATTTACTTACTTACTTACTTACTTACTTACTTACTTACTAATTTATTTATTTATTTATTTATTATTATTTACTTACTTACTTACTTACTTACTTACTTACTAATTTATTTACTTACTTACTTACTTACTAATTTATTTATTTACTTACTTACTTACTTACTTACTTACTTACTACTTACTTACTTATTATTTATTATTTATTTATTTATTATTTATTATTTATTTATTTTTTATTTATTGTTAAAATTTATATGCCGCCCAATCCTGAAGGACTCCAGGCGGCATACAAAAGAAGAAGAAGAAAAAAAGAGAAGGAAAATAAAAAGGATAGTTTAAAAATTCACAAGACACGCATTCGTTCTAATCGGGCTGCACCTTAGCAATGAGGTCAACAGCCCCAGGCAGAATATTGAAATAGATGGAATCCGCCACAATATACCCTTTTTATGGAATAACAATGCCATGGATGTTGTATTGGGGGAGCTATGCTGTTGAAAGCCTTTGTATTTGAAGATAGCGTTGTGGTCCACTGGCGGCCTGTGGAGCTGGCAGCAGAGTTGGACAACGAGGAGGTTGGGGAGGAACATGGGCCAGTCCTGGAGTCTGGGGAAAGCTCGGCTGAGGGATCTGCATCGGAGGCAGAGAGGGGCCAGGGCCATCTGGGAGTTATGTGCTGCCTCTGGAACCTCTAGAGTCAGACAGCAGTGAGGCAGAGGAACGGGCTCCCCCTGTTCCCAGTGCGCGCATGTGCAGAGCTGCCAGAAGGCAAGAACAGTTAAGACAGAAGGGACGACTCAGGAGTAAGGCTTGGAGGTGATTGGCCCCCTCCCATAGGACATAAAGGAGGAACAAAGGCATGTGAGCGTTTGCAAGAAGCAACTTGGTCGAAGCTGGTCAGTTTAGCTTCTGAAGTTCCATTTTGACTCTCTGCTCTGGGTGACCTTGCCAAGGTAATTGCCAATTGAGTCTTTGGCAGCGTTTCAAGGAAGATAAAGGTGGATGCTTATCAGCCTTATCTCGAAAGACTTTGGCAGCCTACTATACCTATTTAAGTGCGGCGTTGTCACCACACTGGAGGGCTGCTCATGTGTCCTTGCCTAATCAAAAGGAAAACACCAGACAAAATTCCTCGGGATGAGCTAAAGCCTCGAATGAACATCGAAGGGCTCTTTCATTAGAAAAGTTAGTTACAGTGTCATCAAAAGCGTATCAAAAGGCATATATAATCACACATAGTACAAGTAAACTAATGAAAAATCACAGCATTCTACAAATAAACCAATAGAAAATCACATCATGGCAAAGGGTGGGCAAAGGGGGAATAGAAAGTTACAAGCTGCATGGCATTGGGAGGGGAAAGGGGGAATAGAAAGTTACAGCACAGCATAGGGGGGAAAGGGGCATGTGTGGGAGTAGCTGGCTCACATAGTTCTTGTTACATGAGGCTGCATAGTGAGTCCTGACCGTTAGGCCAGAAAGATGTTTCTGGTGCGATGTTTTTGCATCCCTGTGTGTGTGTGTTTCAGGCAGCAGAAACTGCCCTGCACACAAACACCCGGAATGAATTCCAACATTTAAGACTCATTATTATGAAATAAAAAGAGGGTTTTGGGGACTAAAAAGCACATGATGCATCCGGACAACAGGCTGTGAGTTTGACACCCTTGATCTAGATCAGTGTTTCTCAACCTTGGTGACTTTAAGTCCTGTGGACTTCAACTCCCAGAATCCCCCAGCCAGCTCCACAGGACTTAAAGTCGCCAAGGTTGAGAAACACTGATCTACATCTTGTCTGGTAGTCAGTCAGTGCAACTCTCAGCTGGATGAGTCACTGGCAGACAGTTTCCTACCTTCCTGTATGGCTCATTGCATTGCCCAACTTCTTTCATTAGATCAGTACAGATACAAAAAATAAAAAAATAACCGGTAATTGCTTGCTGGCGTCAGTGAGGACTTCCCTTGGCCCTTTTGTAACCATCCATATGGTCATCTTTGGAAAGTGCGGAGTGATCGTAACAATCACTCATGGTAGCTGCTCAGCACATGAGTGGCAAAGCAGTGGGTCCCCTTGATCAGCCACTGAGCATCCTTTTCAACCCCTTCTTACTGGGACCTTCAAGTGCCTCCAATAAGAGGACAATGGAAATTGGGTCCGTATGTGTATCAGAGTACAGTTCTTTTTTTTTCTTTTTGCAAGCGAAATACATTCAGGTTTCAATTGTTATCCTTCTGCATTGGCACATTATCATCCCTATCTCTGTGACCTCTTTTACAGAGGAAAACGATCTGTCGCAGTGCGCCACAGGATGCCTTTGAAGAAGGCGCTTTGCAAATTGGCCCTTTAAATGGAAAGCCACTGGATGCTCTTCCTTTGCAGCGAGGCAGACACCTCAAATCATCTCACCTGAAACTTGGCACATTGAATTTTTTCAGCTTCTATTCTCAGCCGGTTTTAAACTTTGTAGTTTCCTATTTTTGATGGAAGATGGGACAGGGTTTTCCGGTTTGGGTAATTGTTTGATCTACAGCAGAGGTGTCAAACTCAAGGCCAGATCCAGCCCATGGGGTTCTTAGATCTGGCCCACGGTGTCAGCTGCGGCTTCATTTAGTAATCAGGAAAGAAACCACTCAACTCCATTTGGTTGAAATCAAGTGTACTTTTACTAATTATAAACGAACAGTAGCAAAGCTAAGCTGAATCTGGTTAATTAGGCGCGAAAGCGAATAATATGATGTATAATTCAACCCCCTCCCTTGGCACCCCAGTCCATAGTCCAATTATAAATGCACCCAACTGTCAGGTGGGAGATAACTTCAAAAGGGATCACCAGGATGGAATGCTGGACAGTTAACCTTGGCGGGAAACTCCCTTCCTCCACATGCGCAGTAAGATGGTCAGGTCAGCGTCTAGAACAGTGTTTCTCAACCTTGGCAACTTGAAGATGTCCGGACTTCAACTCCCAGAATTCCCCAGCCAGCGGATTCTGGGAGTTGAGGTCCAGACATCTTCAAGTTGCCAAGGTTGAGAAACACTGGTCTAGAATCTTCCTCCAGCACATCATGATTCCCCTCCCAAATACCATGCCCCCCCTGTTGAAATGGCAGCCGAAGCAGCAGCAAACCAGAGGTTGACACACGGGGCCGCCCTGGAAACAGCAAAGGAATGGCATCTGCCAGCAAAAATGGACCTTGAGAGGACCATGTGCAGGAGGGCCGCAGCCTTCTGCAGCCCTCTGCCAGACAAAACAGCCCATGAGGGCTGTGCATGGTGCTCCCATGCTCCATTTTTGGCTGCAATGACGTCCTGTAGTCCTCCGCCAGCGAAATAGAGCCACGCAGGAGGGCCACTGCAGGATGTCAAGCTGGCCATGCCTACCTGGCCATACCCACTCGCCCCCCCCCGAGGTCAAACACAACCCTGATGCAGAGCTCAATGAATTCGAGTTTGACCCCTCTTCTCTAGAACGTTGAACTGAACTCTATGCAATAAGTACGAGTAAATATTGGCACCACGTTCAGACTGAAGGAGGGAAAGGGAATCGGCTGCTTTCTACCTGTTTTGTAGTATAATCCTCACAATCAGTTGTCACGTGTTATGGGGGGGGATTTATAGTCCATCATCTGCAAAACATCACCTTGTTTATTCTTGAAAGTGGGAATTACCGGTATTGGTTTTCCAGAAGACCCCTTTTCAATTCCATTTGATTGCTCCTCAATGAAGGGAGATGGTCTTCCCAGATGCTTCTCAAATTAATGGACGTTTTTCCTCAAAAGAAGCCTTCTGTGTTTTCCATCCCTGGAATACACAAAATCATCTTTTAGCTGCATGAGAAAGCTGCAATGGTCGTAAGCATGGAAAATGGTCATAAGTCACTTCCCCCCCCAGGCCATTGTAATTTCAAATGGTTACTAAATGAGCTATTGTAAGTTGAAGACTTACTGTGCATTGATTGCCCTACTTTCCAGTTAATATGACTCACTTGCAAGTAGGTTTTGCTCCCAGATGGACTGATCTTATGTTTTCAATCAATCCATCAAATCTTTCTTTGGATCATAGACCAGCTGTGTTTTCTGAGTTACTCCAGCAATGAGGTTTATCTCTGGCATCTATTTGCCCTGATGTACAGCAAGCACAGAAATTACTACGTGGAGAGATGCACGTGGCTTAGGACAGCGTTTCCCAACCTCAACTTTAAGATGTGTGGACTTCAACTCCCAGAATCCCCCAACATAGCTGGCTGGGCAAGCACACGAGTTGCTCTTTGTTTCTAATACTCCACAAATTGCATGACTAGTAAATATAGTAATTGGCTGCCCACAAGTCAATTTATTAGCTTCCTCGATCAGTTGCAGTCAGGATTTTAAGGCAATGTGGCTCCCCCTTTTGCTACTTAGTCAGTTTTGACAAATAGGTTGTTGCCACTTCCCTTTTCTTGAGTTCAAGAAAGATTTCTCAAGGTTGGGAAGTCCCTTAACATGAGCTTGAGGCAATGCTTACTTTAAAATATCAAATGCCTGTTTTGTGCATAACAGAGACAGGCTGGAGCAATCTGATCAACAATGGCATTTGTGCCTTTTGCCAACATGTATTGAGTGACAAAATCAGTGAGTATTTTCTTTCCAAATAGCCCCATGAACATGTAAAACTCTAAATGCATATTTTCTGTCTGTGTAGACATAATCACCTTCCTTTTGCTAACTGGAGGGATCTTCCTCTGACTGGGTGTGGGATTTTAACTACTGACCCCTCTTCGACAATTCTTCTGGCAGTCCCCCTGGCCTCCCGCTTTTCCTGTCTAAGGGCCTCGGCGAGAAAAATTACATTTCTTCTTGCCCTTTGAAGTTCCTTCTTCTCTGAGATTTTGAGCCCACTTAGTATACTATTTTTAAAGATCAATGTATAGAGTAACATGTATTGAAGAGGTGTTTGAGGAATGCTTCCTTCACCACCCATGTTCTATTTCTAAGACACTTGCCACTGACCTGCAGCCCGGAGACTCACAGTCACCAACAGGAACCAGTGGCTTAACCTCCCCACACATTCTAGGATCTCATTAGGATGCACTGGTCCCGGATCCCAGGGGGTGATCAAGCCTCCTCTTCCACTCTAAACCGAGTGGGTCTACAATTCCACAATACTTCCTGAAGCGTCTTCTTCTCCAGCTGGCGTAATTTATTGACTTGTCTGATCCAGTCCGGTTCTTGGATCGGTGGTGTCCACGGATGTCCGAGGGGGGGGGTGTCATCTGCCTCCTCCCAGAGAAACTCTCTGTTGGCCCTGAAGGTTGAGCAAGACGGCTTCGATTGGGCACCGGTCAGTCTGTACCATCCTCAGTGAAATATCGCTCTATGTCCTGCTGTGGTCGCCATAATTGTTGCAGAAAATAACAAGGCTTAGACGTCTCAGGATCAAGGAGAAGTTTATTTGTCAGCCAGGTTCAGAAAAGCTAGTCAAAGGCTAGTGTGTAACTTCTGAACAACTCTTCTAATGGAAGCACACATTCTTATACTTTGTCAAAAGCAGCACAACACGGAAATACTTAACCCATTTCTGATTGGTTACCTTGAGGAAAGAAGCCTTATAAGCAGATACTGTCTGCTTCCCCTTTTGTCTGGGCTGCAGGTACGGAGTTCAAGTCTCATAATGGCTACGTGGCTTTGTAAGAACTTTAGCTGAACTCTGTGGTTCTGTGAGAACTTTAACTGAACTCTGTGGTTTTGCGAGAACTTTAGCTGAACTCTGCGGCTAGGCTTCACACTTCCTGTTCTTTTGCAAGCTTCAACTCAGTCTTTTACTTTATAATAACAAGATGAAAGGGGCCCCGAGAGGCTATCCAGCCTGATCCCGTATGTTCACTCTTAACGTCCAAATCTCACTTTACGTCCTATTTTAGGCTGGGGAATTCTGAAAGTTGAAGTCCACACATCTTAAAGTTGAGGTTGGGAAACATTGACTTACAGGATATGCTCTTAATTGAAATGTATTTCGAAGGGCATCTGGCCGACCTCTGATTGAGATGAGAGGGAAGAAAGGCATTTCAAGCATACCTTTCTTTTATATGAGAAACAAAAAGTACAGGGTTTCCTGCTGATTTTGCAGCCGAATCAAAAGCAGAACAATGAGAGAACTCATCCCAATCCCAGATGTTTACCTAAAATGCCATGCTTAATAAAATAACATTTAATTAGCAAACATTGAACCGGTACACACCTTGACCTTTAAATCCTGCTGCTATTTAGGTACTTTGGAGAGATATAAGGCCTGCCATTAGCTGAATGACAGCCTCCTGGAGCAATGTGTGGCTTATGGCCCCTTGGAAAATGAAGGCAATAAATTAGGCCAGAGCCCTGTGTGGCATGCGCTCAAAAAAAAAAAAGCTCATAAATGGCGGATCCACGAAATGACAGGAAGGCCTACTTCCCTGTGAGAAGGGAATTACCAATGTCACGGCGGATCCTGGTTTATTTTCTGTGGAAGCTTCCCCAAACCTACAAACAAGTGGAAAAATAGCTGAGGAAAGCAAAGCTGACTAAATAGAAGTGTGGTCCTAGAATAAAGCAGCCACTGTTTTTCCACGTCAGGAGTGATTCCCTCCGCCTTGTCCTAGTAGTCACATTTATTCTGCTACTTTAGCCTTTTTAAGCAATCAGTTGACCAACCCTGGCAAAAGGGTTACTTAAGCAGAAAAAAGCTTTCTCTCTTCAGCTTATAACTTCTTGAAAAACACTGTGGAATGACTATTAAGGATAGGATCCTACTTTCCTACTTTTTTCCATATTGCTCTGAAAATTCTCTTAAAAATTATAATTACACACCATAAGTCAGGGAAGGGGTACCCCTCAAAAGAAATTTATTTCCTTCCTTTCTTCCCACTTTCCTTCCATCTTTCTTTCCCTCCTTCCTTCCTTCCCACCCTCCCACTTGCTTCCTTCCTTCCTTTCTTTTCTTTCCTTCCTTCCTTCTTCTTCCTTCTTCTTCCTTCCTTCCTTCCGCCTTCTCTTTCTTTTTCTTTCTTTCTTTCTTTCTTTTTCTTTCTTTCTTTCTTCTCCTCCGGCCTTCCGTAAAGCGATTAAGACCTGGCTGTTCCGGCAGGCCTGGGGCTGTTGATTTTATCCAGCCCTACTCTAAGCTGTATGCATGTTGTGTAATTTTAATGTTTGTTCTTTTAATTTTTTATATCCCCCCCCCATTTTTTATCTGTAAGCCGCCCAGAGTCTCTAGGGAGTGGGTGGCATACAAATCCTAATAAACCTTTAAACCTTGAAACCTACTTTCTTTCTTTTTCTTTCTTTTTCTTTCTTTCTTTCTTTCTTCTTTCTTTTCTTTCTTCTTTCTTTCTTTTTTTTTCTTTCTTCTTCTTTCTTTCTTTTTTTTTCTTTTCTTCTTTCTTTTTTTTTCTTTTTTCTTTTCTTTCTTTTTTGTTTTGTTTCTTTTTTTCCTCCTTTCTTTCCTTCTCTCCTCTCCCCTCTCCTTCTCCCTCTTCCTCTCCCTACCTCCTGAATTTTTATGTGGGAGCTAATGTGCTTGCCATTTTTATTCTTATGAATGTTTTGTTTGCTTTAGCTTCATTTTCATTGACTGAAAATTGAAGACTGAAGTTGAACTGAAACATGAGAAATCACATCAACAGAAGAATAAGCTATCTGAACAAAGAGAATCAAAGCCAAAATGAACATATTTCAAATGATAGCATGATTTTGATTATGTAAGATGAGAGACGAAACTCTGGATGACTTCATTAGTGATTGCAGCAAAATTGCCCCTGCTGAGTATAAAGAATGTCAAGACAGAGTTGCAAAAAATGTGTGCTGAAATTTATGTAAAAAATGTAGTTTATGGGTGCTGCCTTCAGGGAAGAATGGGAAATGGGAGAAATTACGGCTGAATGGCAGCTGTCTACTGGATCTGGGCTACCAAGAATTCACTCCAGAGCAAGGAGAGATCTAGGGATTATACATATATACTCTAGACCAGTGTTTCTCAACCTTGGCAACTTGAAGATGTCTGGACTTCAACTCCAGAATTCCCCAGCCAGCGAATGCTGGCTGGGGAATTCTGGGAGTTGAAGTCCGGACATCTTCAAGTTGCCTAGGTTGAGAAACACTGCTCTAGACATCTGTTTTCATTATGTTTTTCTCTTTCTTTTTGTTTTTTGTTGAAGAGATGGCATTTTTCTAGTCTTTTGCAAATAGACAGAAGTTGTAGAATCCCACCAAACTCAGAGGTGTCAACGTAGCCTTTGATGGACTTATCAGACCAAACTTCATTTAATCACTTTGGAGTTTACCTTTTTGTTGTTACTGAATGTTAAAGATTGAAAACCTTCAGATCTGCAAATTTGCTTGTATTTGCTTGGTGAGTTCTTCAAACCATTGAAAAAGAAAATTATGAGTTTAAACCTTTGTAACAACTTTCTTTTCAGAATACATAGCAAAAGGTTGATGAAAGACTATTACTGTTGCCTTTTGAAAGTTTTAAATGGATTAAGGCTCAGACAGACTTGATTTAAGACTTTGAAGTTAATTGAAAGGATATTTTCTCCTGGGAAAATTCCCTTGTTTATACTTGGAGACTGATAAAATGATGTTGAAGGTTGAACACTAGAGGGCACTAGATTCTTAAAATAAATATTTGTCCAATAGGTGCAAGAAGTTTCTAATTATTTAATTCTATAGTGGAATCAGATTTAGTATCAGTATTATTGAAGAAAAACAAGCTGCAATGAATACAACTGAAATGGACTTACCATTGGATTTAAAAATAATAGCCTTCAAGAAACAGAAAGTAATAATGAAATTACAAATGAAACTGGATGAATATTTAAAATACAGATCCAGAAGATTGATGTGGATACTTTTTTTTTTTTAATATATTGGATTTATAAAAGGGATTTGTTGGCATCACCATAGTGGAATTATAAAAGGATCCAACAAAAATTTCAAGAATGTTGAGAGAAGGGATAAAGAGAATACGGAGAAAAAAATGATGTTAGCACTTTCTTGAGGAATTTTAAATTATTGGGGAAGAATATTGGGAAAGAAGAAGGAATACAGTGTTGGTTTATTTGTCCAAAGATAAAATAATTGGTTGTTATTTCTGGTAATGTTTAACTTTTTTGAGAGAGAGATTGAACTTTGATTATTTGAAGAGAGGGAATAGGGCTGAATTTGTCAAAATATTGAGGAAGGATTCAGATTGGGTGTCATATTTGTATTCCTTACAAATTGTTATTTCTGATAGCAATAGCAATAGTACTAAGATTTATTACCATTTCACAGTGCTTTACAATAGCAATAGCAATAGCAGCTAGACTTATATACCGCTTCATAGGGCTTCCAGCCCTCTCTAAGCGGTTTACAGAGTCAGCATATATTGCCCCAACAACAATCCGGGTCCTCATTTCACCCACCTCGGAAGGATGGAAGTCAACCCTGAGCCGGTGAGATTTGAACAGCCGAACTGCAGAACTAGCAGTCAGCTGAAGTAGCCTGGAGTACTGCACTCTCACCACTGCTCCACCTCGGCTCTAAGACTAGTCAAGGTTAGCAGTGGGGTGGAACTTAGAAGGGTTAGTGAAACTAACAGTAATAATTTCTGATAACCCACTACTTTCGGACCAGCCCTCTCTAAGCAGTTTATAGAGTCAGCCCATTGCCCACAACAACCTGGGTCCTCATTTTAACCATCTTGGAAGGATGGAAGGCTGAGTCAACCTTTAGCCTGGTGAGATTCGATCTGCCAAACTGCTGGCAGCTGGTGATCAGTAGCCTGCAATGCTGCACGCTAACCACTGCGCCACCGCGGCTCAGTCGAAAACCCTTTCTGGATGTTCACTGTTTAGTAGAGACTCGTGCGGTACTAGAAATAGGTTATAGACATCGGGGTGAGATATAGAATGAGTGTTGGTTGTATTTTAAGAGATAGTGCCCGAGTCTTCCGGGATTGGGCGGCCTATAATCTAATAAATTAAATTAAATTAAATTAAATTTGTTTCTGTTGATTATATTTCTTGGGCATGAAAGGCTTATTTGCTATCTTTTCCCTTTATGTTTATGTTTATTATGATTTATAGGCCGCCCTTTTCCCTGAGGGGACTCAGGGCGGCTTACAATACATGGGAAGGGGGGTGCAAAACAAGAACACAAGACAGTGCATAAATAAAATAAAACAGTAAAACACAACTTTCATTCAACATTCGGGTGGGGCAAATTAGAATCTTATCCCCAGGCCTGACGGGATAGCCTTTCCCGTTTTCTCTTTTTACTTTTCTGGATGTGTTACATTTTTTAATTCTTTTTAATGTATTTCTGTTTCATATAATTGTATAGGTTTTATTTGCGTAACACAATCTTTAATTAAAATTTTGAATACAGGTGAACTGGGATGCCACCTTAGTAGATAAGAAGATCAAGATCCCTCAGTTATTTTGTTAGGTATAATTTACTGATTGTACAGTTGTAGAGATTAACCTGATTTTGCATTTAATAACCGCAGCTAGACTTTGCTGCGCAATACTGGAAGAAGGAAGATTTGCCTACTACTCAAGAATGGACATTGAAAGTAACAAACCTAGCTGAGATGGCTAAAATATCTGCATATCTCAAGGACCATTTAAACGAGAGATATAAACTGGAGTGGAGAAGATGGATTGACTATACTCAGAATAATGGAACCAAGAAATTTCAGATAGCTTATGACTAAAGAAACAAGGAATGATATAATTTGCTTAGAGCTAGCCTAGCAAGGAGGAGTTAAAGCTCAAATCAAAGATGAAGGAAATATTTGTAAAAGTTTTTTTTTCAAAATTTTCATTAAAAAAAAGAAGATCAAGATCTTGTGAAATTTTAAAATACAGAGAAATTACTGCTATCGAGAAGAAAAAAGTGCAGTTCATAGATATTAGTAATAGCATTACGAGCATATTCAATTCAATTCTATTTTATATTGTTTATGTTCTGTTAACTCACCTTCAGCCTTTAGTCTGGTCTAGAGGTTAAAATGCTGGCCTAGAAAGCAGCTGACTGTGAATTCTGGTTCCACCTTAGGCATCAAAACCAGGTGACTGGGAATTCTAATCCCACTTTAGAAATTGAAAGCCAGCTGGGTGACTTTGGGCTAGTCACTCTCTCTCAGTCCAATTCAGCTCACAGAATTGTTGTTGTGGGGAAAATAAGAGGAGAGAGCGTATTAGATACGTCTGCTCCTTATTTACAAGTTACTTATAAAATAGCAAAGGCAGGATAAAAATCTAATAAATAATAACTACTTAGAATTCCTGCTGAATTCACATCTCCAACAGGAAATAATTAAAGCAGTCTTCCTCCTGTGGGATCAAATCTTCCCAGAATAACTACATAGTTAAAATTTCTGGCTAAGAATTCTGGGAGCTACAGCCCAGAATGGAAATAAAGCTGCAGGAATGAACAGATTTAGTAAAGGTGAAGGCCAAACTGTGTGTCACATTTGCATGTTTGAAACATATCCTTTTGGATGGCATCCTTTGTGAGGCAGTTTACTTCATGAGGAAGAAGGCTGCAACCTGAAGGAAAAAATTTCATTCTTCAGTAGCTTTCAGATATCAAGAAGCCTGTCTGTAGACATGCAAAGACTTTGGGAGAAGCAGATTGAAAATGAGTCCATTCTGAATTGTATTCATTTCCAGCTCCTCGTGTGCTTTGCCACTGGCAGAAAATTATTCTTAATTACACGAGTGAAGCAGGATGATGAAGAGACATTAGCCAATAACAAGCCATTCTCTTTCTCATCTTTTGGAGAATCCACAAACTTCTCTTCGTTGGCTCTGCCTTTGCCTTGATAAGGTGACTGCTCTCTGTTAAAAGCAGGTGATGTTCTGTTGCCTTTTCTAATTTAAAGGGAATAATTTGCTTGGCACAGAGTTGTTGTAAGCACGCTGTCACCCAACTGCTTTTATCTGGAGTTTATGTTAGAGAACGAAGCCATACATCTTAAAACAAACTGTATTCTAAATCTGCCAGAGAGGTTTAAGCCTTGGAATAGAAGCTGAAAAGAGCTTGGATTTAAGTCATCACTAAACAACTTGGATGAATTACAGATTTTTTTTCTCCTATTTTTTTTTGGGGGGGGGGGGGGGGCAGGCCCTCTACTAACTTCAGAATTCCCAACAAACTATGCCACTCCAACAGTATGTAGATTCATTTGTTATTAGGTTACCTGGCCATTCCAGTGCATGTGAATCACAGTATAATAGTCCTAAATTGTGTGTGTGTGCGCACGCACGCACATGCACACATACACCACTTGCTTTTCAGTCATTGGTCTCACTCCTCACAATTGCCTGGACAAGTCCCTGCAGATTTCTTTTGGCAAGGTTTCAGGAATGGTTTTCTATTGCCATCTTCCTAGGGTTGAGAGAAATGGCCCAAGTCAACGAACTGACTTTGTGTCTAAGATGGAACTAGAACTCTTGATCGCCTGGTTTCTAGCCCATGCCTTAATCACTGCCCCAGACTGGCTGTCATGTTCTGTATACAATCCTATTGTTTATCTCTCTCTCCATCTCTGTCTCCCTCTCCGTTTCCTATCTCCCATCTCCTACCTCTGTCTCTGTCTCTCTATCTCTATCTTTCCCTGAAGATATGCCTCTTCAAGTTCATTTTACTCTTTTGTGAATAAGCCTGGAATGTTTGAGTAATTTGGAATGAAGATTGAACCTAAGTGTCTTTAGAAAGTGAAAACAGGAAACTTAGTGTACATGAATGATCAAAACAGGTATGAAGATAGCAATTGATTATGAACTTTGGTTTGTTCCCTATCCTAAAACCAGCATAATATGCCCTCATAAACCTGGCTAGGTACGGTATACGCCTAGTGGTCAACTGGAAGACAGGAACGCCTCCCTTCAACCCTGTATGTGGTTTTGCCTTAGGCAGGCTCATTCTGGAGATGACTGGGAAAGAGTTTTCGGTCTGTAAGTACATATCGAATTATGACCCAATCCATCAAATTTAAGACTGTGGAGAAGATTTGAACTCGAATATGTTCCCTGATCAGAGGCCTTTGCTCTGATTTAATGTTTAGTGGCTTTGTTTGATTACCTGAAGTGATGTCACTTTTAGAGATCTATTCTGAAGTTCCATTTTGGTAAACTGAATGACAGTGATTATTGCTCTCTTGCCCACTCAGTCTTCTTGGGAGGAAAAAAAAGGGATATTTGGAAAAACTCAAGGAATTACCTCCACTTTAGAGAGTTTCAATCAATACTGAGATTGACTTCTCTTAAGCTTGTGTTAAGAGTGGATTGTTTCTTCTTTTATGCTTCTGAAACAGGAAAGAAAAGATTTCTTGAGTATTCTCCATTTGCTTTGTATTAATAAAGGCTTAAAAACTTCATGACAAGAAGAAATAGCAGAAATGAAAATTTGTAAGTCTCGGAAAAAGACCAAAAGCCTGAGAGAAAATTGCTCATGGCAAGAAATCCTGAAAGTTATTTTATTCCTCTGCAAAAACATTGAGTCTAATTTTGGAAAAACAAAAGAACAAACACAGTACTTCTCTTGTCAGGCTATGTTATATTACATTTTTCAGAGAGCTGGCAGGCAGCTAAATTCATTCTGTGAGACGTAAAACATGAGAAACATGTATTCAGAACAATAATGGCAATATTTTATTTTGGTTTCTGGAAAGAAAAAATCTATTATTCCTAGAAAGGTAAGCATCCAATGACACATGTTTAGGAGGGCTGTGCATGTTTAATTAATTTCAAGCATAAGACACTTCCGAACAGGTTTATCGAAGTTCACAGTGGAATCCAACCTCTGAGCACCTTCAAATAATGGTTCACCAGCTTGTGTTGCAGCCAGAGCATATGGGTACATAACAGTTTGGCCTTCGAAGACATTTTGACGGACTTTCCTGATGTGTTAACTGAAACAAGCAGAAGCAAACGGTGATTCTGCCAACGGTTAATGAATAAGCAAGATAAAAGGGACTCTTCTGCCAGGAAGGAAATTGTAATGACCTGGACTCACATACAGCTCGACCGGAAGATGCCTATGAGGACAGATCAGGGATGATAGTTGTTCAAATGCAGTTCAAATGATAGAAATTTGGGGTTAAATTGAGAAGGTTTAAGTTTAAACGGAAAACATTGGAAAAGCTATTTAGAATGCATCAGTTTGCCCTGTATACAGAGGCATACATTGACCCTCGACACAGGGGTTTCTATTTCAATAGCTTATCAATTGATGCATAAATTAACAATAGGGGAACATGATTTTTGCTCTCAGAAGCCTTTAGTATAGTTAAGTTTGTTATTTATGTTTTATACAATAGAAGTTAAAAAAAACCCAAAACAAATTAAGACATGAGCAGTAATTCCACGACCTGTAATTTACTTAGAAACATGGGAGAAGACGACCGAATGGTCCATCCAGTCTGCCCTTTGAGTTATTGTTTGTTTTTCTTTTCTTTTCAATAATTATCTAATTAATTTTAATTATTTTGTTTTATTTATATATTTAAAGTAGTGCCTTGCGGGCACAGTGGTTAGAATGCAGAATTGCAGTGCACTCAACTGCTAGGAGTTCGATCCTGACGGGCTCAAGGTTGACTCAGCCTCCATCCTTCCGAGGTGGGTAAAATGAGGGCCCAGATTGTTGGGGGCAATAGTTTCTTAGCTGAGGAAGTCAGTGTTGTCCGAAGATGCTTCTGTAATCACATGGCCAGTATGGCTATATCATAAGGTGCATGGAATGCTGTTATTTTCCCACCGAAGTGGTACCTATTTATATACTTGCATTTGCATGCTTCTGAACTGCTAAGTGGACAGGAGCTGGCCAAGGAACGGGAGCTCACTCCATCACACGGCACTTGAGTCTTGAACTTGGGCTGGCAGCTTTCCAGATGACAAACTCAGTGTCTTTAACAGCTGAGCCCTTGTGCCCGCTGCTAAATTTAAAGATATACACATTTGATAAACCAATATCCAGACAACAGCAAGAAAAAAAAAACACCACTAGCAAAAACATAGCTTGATGTTTATTATTAAACTTTAGAAAATCTACAAAATCCCAAGTTAATTTTTAAAATGGAGTAAAAAGACAGGGGGAAAAAAGACAACACAGGGAAAGAATTTACATTATCTATGTAGTTTTATAGCTATATATCAAGGGACAGAACTTTCTACCTTTTTGGATTATATTGCCATGGAGGGAGCATCTGTGGAGGAATTGTGTGTGAAAGAGACACTAGGGTGCACTAGGAGAGCTGTTTCCCTTTATAATGAAATAAAACAAAGTCATCTTAAAAAGGAAAATGAGGCTGCAGAGTTTAAATTCAAGCAGTTTAAAATTCCTCTGCCGCCACCACAATAATTTTCTCTGGCCTACATCACTATTATTTGTTGAATGCCAGAAAATGGGTCTGCAAAGATAAGAAGGCAGTTTTGAACCCCACTTTTAGTAAACATAGATTCGGAAAAGTAAGACATTAAGCCATACGATCTGCATAGGGATTATAGCTAAGTAGTCAATTTATGAGTATATAGGGAACAATTAAGAACACTATTTCATACATATGAAATGGTTACAAATTCAGTGGTGGGATTCAGCCAGTTCACACCTATTCGGGAGAACCGGTTGTTAACTTTCTAAGCAGTTCGGAGAACCTGTTCTTGGAAGAAATCTCCTTTTGTTTTTCCCCCCACTTTACAGGGCTAATCCTGTAAGGAAGGCAGGAAGGAAACATTCTGGTGTTAGCAATAGCACAGCAGTTAGACTTATATACCGCTTCTAGACTTTCAGCCCTCTCTAAGCGGTTTCCAGAGTCAGCATATTGCCCCCAACAACATCCAGTCCTCATTTGACCCACCTCGGAAGGACGGAAGGCTGAGTCAACCCTGAGCCAGTGAGATTTGAACTGCTGAACTGCAGAACTCAGTCAGCTGATGTAGCCTGCAGTGCTTGCATTTAACCACTGCGCCACCTCACTCTGGTGTTGTTTTCTAGCCTAATCTTTATTGCCCTGCTTAAGAAACTGCTCTCCAGTTAACCCTTATTACCATTATAACACTAAAGCGAAGTGCCCATCGACCTGAGTGACATTGACTTGGCCACGCCCACCCAGTCACATGACCACTAAGCCCACCTACCCAGCGGGTCATTAGGGCAGAGAATCGGTTTTTAAATTATTTGAACCCCACCACGGCTTCAATCCAGAAACAAAGTTTCTAGTTGTGGAAAAAGAATGTGATCCAGAAGAAATTGTTTTTGACAATAAAAAATAGGCAGAAAGAGACAGTAAGGAACATCCATAACTCTCTCTTTAAGAGAGAAGAAAAAAAATTGACATTAAATGAAGTGGATTCCAAAGATATTTGGAAGCCGTGTTCCAGGTTGAAAATTTTAATTACCTTTGAATCTTTGGAGAATTGGAACAGGCGCTTGTAGCTAGTATATATCAGTGAGTGCTGTAAATGCACATAAAATTGTTTCAATAAAATGAAAATTAAAGTAAATTTTTTTATTATAATGTAGGTATTTCTTTTAGCCACATAGTTGTTTTTCTTTCCTTAGTAGCAGCTCCAATATTTAATAAGAGTCTGTGAATTCAATGCATTTTCCAATGGAGCCAGCTCTTTTATATGTTTACTCTTATATTATGGGAGCTTAATAAAAATTGCTCATCAAGCTTGGAGAGTTTAATTAAACTCAATGAAGAAATTGCAGAGTAATAAAAGGAACTGCTTTAAAAACTGGTGGATTTGTTTTTGTTCTGATATCAAATAGAAACTTTGCTCTCTACTAATACTAAATCCAGACAAATCAAACCTACCACTTAAGAAGTTATGTTAATTTTACCTTTGTCCTCGTCTGAAAATTATTCTCCTTTATAGTACTTGACCAGCATTTGCAAAAAACACCCCAATGATGACTTCCTGTTCTGCAAAGCTCTTGAGTGGAGACATGTTACAAAAGAGAATGATATTCTTAATTCTTTCCACTTCTAGGGCTATATAAGATGGTATTGGGAACGGATTGGGTCAGTGTGATCCTCAGAAGCGTGCAACTATCGTT
The DNA here is from genome assembly GCF_009769535.1 of Thamnophis elegans. Taxonomy (NCBI): domain Eukaryota; kingdom Metazoa; phylum Chordata; class Lepidosauria; order Squamata; family Natricidae; genus Thamnophis; species Thamnophis elegans. The sequence goes on from NC_045544.1 coordinate 1,702,151, forward strand.
AACTAAAGTCTGACCAACATATGTACTGTGTGAAGACAAACAAAAGCAAAACCTGAGGTGAAAATATTGGAAAATTGTATGTAAACAAAGGTGCTTACATTAAAAAGAGAGAAATACATTTTAGATATTGATGAAATGGGGCAAGAAGCACAAATCAGGAAAATATATGTAACAAAGGAAAATGAAAACAGGTTATTTTAGGGAATTAAAAATGGTCGGGTGGTACATTGAAAGTCTAACTTTAATATTCATATTATTTGAATCCTTGGCTTTCTCTGCTTCTCCCTTTCTCCCAATTATAGGGTTGGCCTTGAACTCTGAGCCAAGTCTTCAGACCTAGGATTTTATTAGAAAAACACTAATCTAGGGAAATATGGCCAGGGGCAATTTAGAGAACAGAAACACAGATAATATGGCATTTTCTGTACATGTTTATTTCTTAGGGTGTTTTTTTTTAATGTCCTTCTTGAAGACCCAGGAGAGGTAACTGCCTATATATTCTTCTGAAAAATTTGCCAGCTGTTTCAATAAAGCAGTGCTGTATGTCCGTATTTTGCAGGCCCTTTAGAGTGTGTTGATTCAGTTACAATTTTTCTGCAAGCATTTCGGTAGGAGAATTATTTATTTTGTGCCTGCACACAGGTTGGTTTCTAAGGCATCGCGACATGTATCTATGCGTAACCTTGATTGAGTTTAATGGATATTGTTTCTAAAATAAAACATGCTTTTAAAGGAATCTTCGGTGCTCCATTGTAACAATTTTATAGTAGTCCATGTTAATTGTGTGCAAACAACAATGTACTTAATTAGGTAAGTATTAGTGAATGTCTCTTGATGTTACAAACTTATACTTTGAATATAAGAGGGTGCGATGGCTTAGCAGTTAAAGACACAGAGCTTGTCAGGAGCCCAGGTTCTGGACGAGATAGCGATAGCAATAGCAGTTAGACTTATATACCGCTTCCTAGGGCTTTCAGCCCTCTCTAAGCGGTTTACAGAGTCAGCGTATTGCCCCCAACAACAATCCAGGTCCTCATTTTACCCACCTCGGAAGGATGGAAGGCTGAGTCAACCCTGAGCCGGTGAGATTTGAACAGCCGAACTGCAGAACTGCAGTCAGCTGAAGTAGCCTGCAGTGCTGCACTCTAACCACTGCGCCACTTCGGCTCTTAAGAGATGGGGTGAGCTCCTGTTACTTGCTCCAGCTCCTGTCCCCCCCAGCTTGTAACAGTGTACTGTGCACATTGGCATATAGTCATAGTGGCCACATGACCACAGAAATGTCTTCAAGCAATGTTGGCGCCAGAGGGTGGCTGCTACCGGTTCAGGTGAACTGGTAGTTCCCATCACCAGCTGGACCTGTTCATCCGCCCCCGCACTAGCCTGTCCTATTTATCTCACTCTCTGGCTTTGTTCCCCCCCCCACGAAATCCAGCTGATTGCCATGCCTCACCTGTTCTACTCAGCGTGGCTGCCTGAAATGATTTGCTATGTGTTTGAAGCTGCACGAAAGCGAGGAAGATGTGCGCACGAGTGAAGCGACTGGGCCAGAGGTGGCTTCCTACCAGTTTGGCTGAGTAGGTAGTAACTCGGCTGGACACACACCTGAACCACGTCCCTGAGCGAACCAGCAGTAAAAGAAGCCGGAACCCACCCCTGGATTGGGCCCATGCACATGCTCACATTTCCGGTTGTTAACATATGTGCAGCCCACCTCTGGTTGGCTCCCTTGGCTAAGAAATGGAAATGAGCCCCACCCCTTAGAGTTTGGCATCTAACTAGGGTGTTAGATTTTAAAGTAATAGGGTTGCACATGTATACTGTCTTCTCTGATTTTTTTTCTTTAAAACTAAGCTATGTTAAATATATTGATATGGAAGCATAAATACCATCAACATAGAATGGAGTTTGCTCAGAAGCTGAAATACACCAAGTGACAGAGAGGAAGAGTGGGAAGCAGAGCAGAGAAGAAAGATAGGAAGAGAGGGATAGGAGAGTAAATAAAGTAATATGATTGCACATGTATACTGTCTTCTCTTATTTTTTCTTTAAAACTAAGATATGTTAAGTATATTGATATGGAAGCATAAATACCATCAACACCCTTCATGTATTGGACCTGGGTACTTGAGAGACTGCCTGCTGCCAATCACCTCCACTAGACCAATTAGATCCCACAGACTAGGCCTCCTCCGAATTCCATCCGCCGGCCAGTGCCAACTGGCGACTACCCGAGGAGAGTCTTCTCTGTGGCTGCTCCGACCCTCTGGAACGAACTCCCCGTGGAGATTCGGACCCTCACCACCCTCCAGGCCTTCCGCAAAGCCCTCAAAACCTGGCTGTTCCGACAGCCTGGGGCTAAAGAGCTTTTGCCCCCGTCTCGAATGGTATGACTGTCGTGTGTTTTAAATTATGTATTGTTATGTTTCGTCTTTTATTTTTTGTCTGTACCCCCCTTCCCTGATTTGAATTGTGAGCCGCCCTGAGTCCCCTTCGGGGGAAAAGGGCAGCATATAAATATAATAAAATCAATCAATCAATCAATCAATCAACACAAAAGGGAGTTTGCTCAGAAACTGAAATACTCCAAGTGAATGAGAGGAAGAGTGGGAAACAGAGGAGAGAAGAAAGATAGGAAGAGAGAGATAGGAGAAATAAAATAAATAAAATAAATAAAATAAATAAAATAAATAAAATAAATAAAATAAATAAAATAAATAAAATAAATAAAATAAATAAAATAAATAAAATAAATAAAATAAATAAATAAAATAAAACAAACTAACAAACTAACTAAATAACAAGCTAACAAACTAACAAGCAAACAGCTAACAAACTACAAGAACTCTTCTCTTTGTCTTCTAATAGGGCAGGTTGTATCATCAGGAATCTATTTTTGCAATTTCTCCTTTTCTTCTCCTTGTATGCCTCAGAACTTAGTTACCCGCAAGTTGCCTGAAAATTGTTCTGAATTCCAAGAGGGTGGAAACCTTCATTCTGATTCTTTCCTTTCTCCACTGGGCTTCCTTCTCTATCTGACCATTTTCTTTCTTTTGGAGAACTGTAATCATTGACAGTTTTTGTTGCAGAGAATTCTCATCAACTGGCCATTTGGTGCTCAAATTATTTGATTTTCCCCCCCTTCAAGAACTACTCTAAGTTCAGGCACGTTTGTGGTAGATAATGTGCCAGGTTGCTTTCAGGCATGACGTCAAGCAGTCAGCAAGCCTGCAGGTCAAAATCGCAGAATCTGACCATTCATCTTCATATTCCTTCTTCTGACAGCATCCGTAGAGAGTCTTGGCTTCTTTGCAGGCTGCTGTGTTAGCCAAGGACAAAACCTTTATTCTAGAGAGAAATTTACCCGGGTTTGACTCTTAAAGTCTTGGTCACTCAGGGAGCCTATTTTATGCATTTTTTTCTGTATCTGATCAAAACATCTCTTGAGATCATATATTGATAATAAATACACGTTTGTACTTTCTCTTTCCCATTCTCTAAGCAGGGGTGTCAACTCACATCGTCATGGCGGTGTCACGTGATGTATCGGGACTTCTTCCCCTTCGCTAAACCGGGTGTGGGCATGGCCAGCGTGTGACGCATCCCGCATGGGGAAGAGGTGTATGCCAAATTGCAGGCAGCAGGCAGGCAGCAGAAGGAGGCCTGCAGTACTGCCCTCTAACCACTGGGCCACCTCAGCTCTTATGATGGCCCCTTAATGACTTGTGGACTTCAACTCCTAGAATTCCAGCATGGCTGGCAGTTGAAGTTCACAAGTCATAAAGGGGCCGCTGTTCCAACCCTTGTTATAAGAGAAAAGATACTCACAGGCTTGGCACAAGTTTAAGGAAAGGAAGAAGGAGCTGAGGAATCCAGTAAACCAGCAACAATTCTTTGTGTTTTGTGTTTTGTGAGGGAAGACGCAGGAGCCATGGATCAGAGAGCAAGATGTTTATTAGAAGATGACAGCATATTAGAAGATGACAGCGATTCCCATTCTGTTTGAAACTGACACGGTATTTATACTCTCAGGCACAAGCAACTGTCATTAACTGTCACTTTATTACCCAATCACAGGCTGTGCTGTGTCCAGCCAATCAGGGCACAGCACAGGCTGTTGCTGGTATATAATAAATTCCAAAAGAAAAGGCAATAGATACAGTCAGGTAGAATCCAGAGTTCTAAGCAGGAGACAGTAAGGTTCATGCAACACAGCTAAGATTGAAAAAGCTGTTCCTCAGGGAGGAAAGCCGATAAATTAGCCAAGTCAAGGGCCAAGCCATGCATGACTGGGGCATGTTACTCATTAGGAGTTCCTTTTCTGCTGGCCCAGGTTCAGCCTGTGTGTGTCTGACCTGTGGAGCAAAGCCCCTTGTTCTTCTTTCCTTAAAGCAGGCCTCTGCTTGAGATGGGTGGCTGGACCTCAGACCCGAGAGGTTGCCAGTGGGTACAGGCAGAGAGTTATAGGCAGAGGTGGTCTTCGGACTGGTTCGGACCGGTTTGCCTGAACCGGTAGTGGAAATCGCACTGGGGCCCTTCCGCCTCAGCTTTATGCCATCCCATTTAGGCACTTTTTAAAGCCAAAGCGCATGTGTGGATGGGCGCGTGCTCACATTTGCAAACCAGTAGGGAAGGGAATCTCACCCTGGATCAGCCTCAATCAGAGCAGAGTCACAACTGATGGAGGCTTTCTCTCCAAGATGTCCCGAAAGTGCTTTTTCAAAAAGCAACTGGATTTTCTCTGGTTTTTCTTCTTGAAGACATTTTGCTTCTCATCCAAGAGGTTTCCTCAGTTCTTGGATAAGAAGTAAAATGTCTTCAAGTTGGGGGGGGGGGGAGTCCAGCTGCTTTTTGAAAAAACGCCTTTGGGAGACCCATGACTTGGACGAATCTCCATAGATGCTCCTCTTCAGGATTATTTTTGTAGGCGTCTACTTCTCCTCCTGAGAAAACGAATCCATCACAGGACCATCACAGCAAAGGATTCCCTTCTACCTTCGTAGCTGGAAAGCAGCCCTTGTCTTTAGGGGTTTCTCTAGAGCAGGGATGCAACTTTAAGACCACGTGGCTGGGGAATTATGGGAGTTGAAGTTCACAAGTCTGAAAGCAGCCAAGGCTGGACACCCTTGTTTTGGAGCCTTGCTCTGTTCTCTTGGGCAGTGCTTATGTCTTGCTTCTGATAACTCCTGCGCTGCCTAAGGTGCCATGGAGAATGTTAGCCTCACTCAGCTTCTGATGGGGGAGATAACTTCCGTTTTAGCTGATTTCTGTTCTGAAATATGCAAAAGACTATTGTGTCCTCTGCCTCAGGCCAGGCAGATTGTGTTTATGCTTCAGGAACAGCTTGTGGCCACCAGATAGCCACCATCTGCCAAGCTTCGGATGAGTTCCCCAGGGCCTCTCTAAGACCCTCCTATCCTTGGAGATAGAAGACAAATATTATTCAATAGAAAAGGGATAATAACATTGATTTGGTATTATTACATTAAGGGTAGTATAGGATATAGGATTAAGCGTAGGATGCAAATATCACTCAGATGGGCCGTTGAATACGTCACGGTAGCCTAGCTTAGCTATAACACAATGCCACAATGCGTGGACTCACATATTGTCTTATGCCAGATACAAATGAATTCCCGCTCAGCATTTCATGTCATGACTGCCATTGGAAATTATTCAAATTCCATGCCAAACGGTAGCTTAAGAAGCCAAACTGGGATTTGTCTTCTATTATAAATTATCTCATCTCAACAAGGCCTAACTTGGATCAAATGTGTAAACTGGAATGTGAAAGCAGGGTTTGAGGCTGGTTTGCAAAGTACGCTTTTAGCTGCCTGTATTTCGCTACGGCCTTTGAATTCATTGTAGCTGAATTGCGATTTCGGGGTGTTGAGAACTTCAAAGAAGTCGCCGCACTTGGAAAAGTTTGCAAACTGTGTGAACTTTTAATGCAGGACTGAGCAGGTGAAAAACAAAGACACTCTCTGAGTGTGATTTGCCTAGTACAGTGTTTCTCAACCTTGGCAACTTAAAGATGTCGGGACTTCAACTCCCAGAATTCCCCAGCCAGCATTCGCTGGCTGGGGAATTCTAGGAGTTGAAGTCCGGACATCTTCAAGTGGCCAAGGTTGAGAAACACTGGCCTAGTATGTATTTGAAAACCAGCACTATATTATAAATTCTAAATAATTATGGTTAGCACAAACTGCAATACGGCAAAATGTCTGGACCAAGTGATTAGCATTTGTACCTATGGCTTATCTTACCCTATTTTATTCAAGCACCAGTACAGATAGTTCTTGACTTACAACAGTTCATTTACCAACCATTCAAAGTTACAGTGGCAAAAAAAAAAAAGTGATTTACAACTGTTTTTATACTTACAACTCTTGCAGCATCCCCATGAGCCAAGGTGGCGCAGTGGTTAAATGCAGCACTGCAGGCTACTGCTAGATCAGCAGGTCAGCGGTTCAAATCTCACTGGCTCAGGGTTGACTCAGCCTTCCATCCTTCCGAGGTGGGTAAAATGAGGACCCAGATTGTTGGGGGCAATATGCTGACTCTCTGTAAACCGCTTAGAGAGGCCTGAAAGGCCTCTGAAGCGGTATATAAGTCTACTGCTAAGTCTACTGCTATTGCATAGCCACGAGATCAAAATTCAGGTGCTTGACATATGCGTCATTATTTATGACGGTTGCAGTGTCCCAGCGGTCATGTGATCAACTTTTGCGACCTTCTGACAAGGAAAGTTGACGGGGAAGCCAGATTTACTTAACAACCTAACAGCTGAAATGATTCACTTAACAACGGTGGCAAGAAAAGTTGCGAAATGAGGCAAATCTCACATAACAAATGTCTCATTTAGTAATGTAATTTGTTGGCCTCAACAGTAGTTGTAAGTGAAGGATCTCTGTGTATCCCGAATTATTGTTTCCCTTGAGCCGAGGTGGCACAGTGGTTAAATGCAGCACTGCAGGCTACTTCAGCTGACTGCAGTTCTGCAGTTCGGCTGTTCAAATCTCACCAGCTCAGGGTTGACTCAGCCTTCCATCCTTCCGAGGCGGGTGAAACGAGGACCCAGCTTGTTGTTGGGGGCGATATGCTGACTCTGTAAACCGCTTAGAGAGGGCTGAAAGCCCTATGAAGCGGTATATAAGTCTAACTATTGCTATTGCTATTGCTCTCGTCCATAAAAATTCCACAGATTTCTAATATTATAAGTGGAAACTTCTTTGCAGCTACCATGATGTCACTAGGAATTTGCTCAAAAGGAGAGCAAGTGAAATAGGGCAGAACTTAGATTCCTCTGTCTCTGGCAATTTGAAAGGAAAATGTCTTCAAATTCTCAGGTTCATTCTATGTCTGTCTGTCTGTCTCTCTCCCTGTCTGTATGTCTGTCTACCTACCATCCATCCATCCATCCATCCATCCATCCATCCATCCATCCATCCATCCATCTTATATCTATCCATCATTTATCTATCTGTGGCACAGTGATTAGAGTGCAGTACTGCAAGCTATTTCTGCTGCCTGCTGGCTGCCTGCAATTTGGCAGTTCGAATCTCACCGGGCTCCAGGTTGACTCAGCCTTCCATCCTTCTGAGGTGGGTAAAATGGGGACCCAGATCGTTGGGGGCAATGGGCTGACTCTGTAAACTGCTTAGAGAGGGCTGAAAGCCCTATGAAGCGGTATATAAGTCTAACTGCTATTGCCTTTGCTATTGATGGGAAGTGTATATAAATACCTTTTCCACCCCAAGTAACTTGTGCACCAAAAGCTGCTGAAAAAGAGCCGCATTGTAGCCAATATATGTTTTATGCTGCTCATAAGCGTGCCTGCCTTTGGTGTGGTATCCATCTATTTTGCATGTGACCTTCACGTTCCTGGCTTCCCCTTGGTCTTGCTGCTATTGTTAGATCTGAAATGTTCATGCAGGAAATTTGCCATATGCTAATCAGGTCTTATTTATAACTGTGTTTAAATGAGGTTCAAAGGTCAGCTTCCCTTGAAGAAAAACAGCTCTTCGCATCCATTTGTTTCTCTGGGTGTATGACTCTTGACAACCTCCATCAAGCATTTCACAAGGGGTGCAGCTGCTATTTAGGAGGGGTATTAAATCCAGGGTGGGTATAACAAGCAAGGGCAGCTGTCACCAAGGAAAAAAAATGTAAGCTGCCGACAGTCACGGCCTCATCCTTTCCACAAAATCCAGCTCTACGGTTAGAGCTGAAACTCAGAACCAAGCTCAGGGCTTCCCAACCTAATTTCTATCATTGAACCCACTTTGGTCTAGTTAATGTTAATGCAACAGGCTAGAAAGAGCTAAGGTGGCGCAGTGGTTAAATGCAGCACTGCAGGCTACTGCTAGATCAGCAGGTCAGCGGTTCAAATCTCACCGGCTCAGGGTTGACTCAGCCTTCCATCCTTCCGAGGTGGGTAAAATGAGGACCCAGATTGTTGGGGGCAATATGCTGACTCTCTGTAAACCGCTTAGAGAGGCCTGAAAGGCCTATGAAGCGGTATATAAGTCTACTGCTTAAACCAGGAGACTGTGAGTTCTAGTCCCACCAGAGGTGGGTTCCTACCAGTTTGCACCTATTCGGTAGAACCGGTTCGTCAAATCTACCGAACCGGTTAGAAGAGGTTCCACCAGTGGACCCGGAAAGCAGGCCACACCTACAGAAGAGGTTCCAAAATTTTTTTGAAACCCACCACTGGTCCTTGGATATGATTATTCTACACTATCATGCTCCTATTTATAAAACTCAGGGCCTCTATGGAAGGTGAGGATGACTACTGCGTTTGTGGTGCAATCAGAACATTGCGTGTGTTGAAGTTGTTTTAACGCAAACCAAAGATGCCTTTTAAAAAGCAAGTTGACATCCTATTCTTATGCATGCCAGTGCTGTGTGTGAGGTCATTTAAGGTGGTCCTGACAAGCGTTGTCGGCATCTTCATATCCGGTCACATGGGTTGCAAGCCACTCCCATCTGGTCACATGGGTGGTAAGCCACTCCCACAAAGGAGGCCACACCCACAGAGTAGGTTCGAACAATTTTTGAAACCCACCACTGAGTCCCACCTTAGACACGAAAGTCTGCTAGGTGACTTTGGGCCAATCGTTCTCCCTCAGCCCCCAGTCGCCTCACAGGGTGATTGTTGTAGGGAAAATAGGAGGAAGAAGGAATATCAGATTGGTTTGCTGCCATCAGTTGTTTGTAAAAATAATAAAGGCGGGACACAAATAAATAAGAGAATAGAAGATAATGGGATAATAGACATAGAATGGAATATAGAAATGACTACACTTTCAAGTAAATCTCTGGTAAATCAATTGTAAATCAATTGTTATGTAACATCAAGTAACATTTAGTGACTGCATGAAGAAAGGCTTTTTATCTTTTCCTGAAAAAACCCCCTAATAGTTCATATTTCATACACATTGACCAGCAGAAGGCAGGAGAGGACCAGTTGTATCCTATTGGGACTCATACTCATGGACAATAGATATTATCTTATAGGGTTCAAATACTCTAACGCAAGGGTGTCCAACATTGGCAGCTTTAAGACTTGTGGACTTCAACTCCCAGAATCCCCATGCTTGTTGGAAACCAGTGGGAAGGTTATAAATGGGGATCACATGACCCTGGGACAATGCAACGATCATAAATGCATACCAGTTGCAAGTTTGAGCACATGACCATGGGAATACTGCAACAGTCATAAGCAAAACACACGCTCAACAAACTGGTTGTTAGACCGGTGGAATCACACCACTGGATTAGGGGACCGGAGGATAAACATACTAAGAACATTTTCAGGAATTGGGTACGTGCAGTTTAATGAAAAGAAAGACTGAGGGTGACATGATAGCAGTGTGCCTTATCTAAGGGGCCTCAAGGAAACGGGAGTCAACCTATTCTCCAAAACATCCAAGGGCAAAACAGGAAGCAATGGATGGTGCATCTTATACTCTGAAAAATAGGTAACTATCCGATTGAGCGTCTCCTTGCCTTTTCTGAAATCTGTTTGTTCATTTGACATTTTTTCTCCTTGTTGTCCATATTCTTTTATGTAAGATTTTTAGTGAGTAGTTGGTTAAGTGTCTAGTAATTTGACCATTGTCTTGTTGCATCTCCCTTTCCATTATAAATGTATATGCATGTGGGTGTGTAGGTGGATATGTCAGTCATTTAGCTTGTCTAAATATTGAAACCACATTCGCTTGCTCTCTTGCTTGCTTGCTTGCTTGCTTCCTTCCTTCCTTCCCTCCCCCCCCTTCCTTCCTTCCTTCCTTCCTTCCTTCCCTCCTTCCTTCCTTTCTTTTCTTCCATTCCTCCTTCTCTCTATCTTTTAATAGCTTTGAAGAAGTGGCTTTCTATTGCCTTCTTCTGCATTTGATTCTGGAGTTCTCCTCTTGATTGAATTGGTTTTCCTCAACTCTCAGAGCCCCATCTGTTCTGACTTCCACCAGGAATTATTTTTAGCTTTGATGTATATTTTGATCTTACCGCCAAGGAATTCCACTAGCATCCTCCTTGGAGTCTCTGAAACTACTGCCTTCACATGGGATTGGAACTCATATGCACCCCCAGCTATAGAGTTTCCAATTCACATATGGAGTCCTGCAAAATGAGATTGGAAAACTACATCTGTAAAATAGAATTTCCATAGAACCTGAACTAATAGTTAAAAGAGTATCTGGAAGAAGCATAAATATTTACAAATAAGATAACAATATGATTTGAAATGTAATGTAATAATATCATATAAATTATTTAAAAAGCACACTTCCCTTGAATGAAAAGTAATGTGAAAAATACAAAAGGTTTTTTCAAAATTCTATTTTCCTTGCTTTCAATGCCCTATATTTTTACAAAATGGCTATAGAAGTTCTCTCCGTTTGCGCTACACAAAGGAAACAGAATCACATACATTAAAAAAAATCCATCATCATGAGTGTTTTCCTCTTTCAAGATATATCTTAGCATTTATTTATTTCTCTTCTCCTGTCTTTATCCACGAGAGGACATTTTCTCTCAAATTACAACTATTAAGTTTATTCAAGAGTCTTGAGTGAACAAATTCAATCACAGCTTTTTCAAAGGGCACATCAGTTGGAACAACAAGAGCTAACTTTAATATAGTCAAGGACTTGGAATAGAATGAAAACACAATCGAATTTGAAATAAAACATGATTGCTGTACGTAACACAAGTAAGATATTGCAAAACAAATCAATATCCAAAGAACTGACAAGTATTTACATCAAATAATTAACATTCACGCTCATAATCATATGACCCCCCCCCCCCCCTGTTTTTGTCACTGGAAATGTCAAAGAAAGCGGTGGATAACATTTATTGCGCTATTGAGTTATCTTGTGTGCAATTGCCCTGTGTCACGTTGTCCCAAGGCACGTTGCTCACAGCAAGATGGTTGTGACTCCATCAGGTTGGCTGCAGTGAGATAGCCATGGCAAATCGGCTATGGGATTCCAAATCTTTTCCCACGGGTTCTATAAGAGCATGCTTCATGCACGGGCTTGCGCTTCACGCACGTGCGCATCTAACATGTGCTTTGTGCATGCATGCACCACTCAAAGACCGCCCTCAGTGTCAGCGCTGGTGAGCTGAGCTGATTTTTATAGGACAGGGAACAACGGGGGCAGGCAGGCGGGGCCACCCAGAAGGCGGCATTTGCCGGTTCTCTGAACTACTCAAAATTATGCTGAACCGGCTGAATGCCACCTCTGATCTGCAGCATGCACCTTCTGCCAGCACAGGTGAAATGGTTTTTCAGGTAACCTGGGCCCATGTCAGGAAGGGCTCTAGAAATAACCAACATCCTGAATTAGACCCAGAAGCAAACTGGGAGCTAGTGCAGCTCGTGGATTAGTGGGGTACAATGGGAGCCACCCTAAGGGCACCAAGAACTTCCTCATGGCTGCATTGTGAGTTGGCTTTGGCTTCTGGCTCCTCTCCAAGGGTAGCCCTGTGTAGAGCACACTGCAGTAGTCTAAGAGAGAGAACGGCCAGCCCTCGAGTGACTGAGCACTCCTGGTTCCCAGACCCTCTCCCAGTCCCTGCTTGGTCCTACCAGATGGAAGAGACGGGGGTTGACCTAGAACAGTGGTCCCCAACCCCCGGTCCGCGGACCGGTGCCGGGCCGTGGAGTACCTGGCACCGGGCCGCGCAGCGGCCGTGGGCCATGATCGCTCTTTTAAATCCGCTCCTCTTAAATGCATTTCTCTCCCCCCCCCTTTGGTCCCACCCTCGGCTCTCTCTCCCTCCCTCCCTCGCCGTCTCCTCCCTTCTCTCTCCCCCCCCTCCCGCACTGATCCATCGCCAGGGAAAGAGAGAGTGAGAGAGTGAGAGAGAGGGAGAGAGGGAGGGAGTCAAGAAAACTGTTCCGGCCACCGCTGAAATGACTCAGTAACTTTTGCGCTTGGATCTGCTTTTTCAAACCTCCCCCAATCATCATCGCCACCCTCTTCCTCCTCCTCCACCACCACCGTTTGTTCCGCTAAAGCTCCGAGATGTATTCTTCACCCCTCTGCCTCGCCCAGATAATTAAAAAGCTTTCTCACCCCCCCAAAAGAAACATTCTCCTTCGCACCCCCCCCTTTCTTCCCTTCCTTCCTTCCTTCCTTCCTTCCCGCCCTGCCGCGCTTGGTCTGGCTCTTTTCTTTTTTTGCTCTCTCCTCGGCTTTTCCTGCTTTCTCCCTGCAATTTTGTCACCCAGATGCATGCTGTGGTTCGCGAGTGCGGCTCGGTTTTATGTGTCCGCTTCTCTCCCTTTCTCTCCACACACACCCCACCTCCATTTAATTTTTTTTTTTAAAAGAAAGAAAACCGTAGTTCTGCCAATTGCAAAAAAAAAAAGTGTGTGTGCGTGCATATCTGCCGGCGGGTGTGTGTTTGTGTGGTGTGTGTGTGTGTGTATGCGCGCGCGGAGAGAGACTGGTTGGAAAGGAAGGACAGGACTGGCGGTGTGTGTTTCTGCAGCCCCTCTGGTGGAGGCTGCACTAGCCGTCAGATCTGGTGTTTTTTTTTTCCCCTCTCCTTTTTCCGGCAGGTCGTTTTAATCCTTGCTAATTACTTTCTGTTCTTCGCTTGCCAGCTTCCTTCCCACCCTCCTTCCTCCTCCCCCCCCCCCCGGCCGGGTGCGCCTCCCCGCTTTTACTCCCAAACAGTTATATATTTATATATATATTTATTTTCTCTCTCTCCACAGCATTCGCGCGCGCGCGCTCTGTTCTTTGCCCGCCGAATGTGGTGGGGAGGGGGAGGGCGGGCAGAAAGGTTGGTCCGGGTTGAGGGTTCAGGATGGTCTTTGAGGAACATAAGTCTGTCCAGGTGGGGGGGGCATATTAAAGCACTTTATATTTATGTAATTGTATTTTATTTTGTAAGGCATGTTTAAATACAATAAAATAAAAGTTGTTTAATCAAAACAATATGATATATAAACAATCAATGTGTCATCGCGAACAACGCCCCCCCACCCCTGCGCGCGCTCAGCGGGCCACGGTAAAATCATCAAAGGCTGACTGGTCCGCGGCGATAAAAAGGTTGGGGACCACTGACCTAGAAGACAGCAACCAGCACTGGCTTGGGACTGGCCAGGCTGGTAGCAGGCACCTGGTGAAGATAGCCTTTTGCGATCCCTGAGAAGAGGGGATGTAAACAGAAACACAGCCAAGGAAGAAGAAATATTTTCTTTTCCCCAACCAAATAGAGTTCCAGCTTTTTTTTAAAAAAAACACCCCGCGACAATAAAGACTAATGTCAGCTGTCTACCTGCCAACTCTATACAGGTTATTTTTTGATATTAATCCCCGTCCTTGGCATTAACTAGCAGCTTGCTGTTGTCCAGTTAAATTTTGAAGAACACCTTTCCCTTGCTGATAATATCCCCCCCCCCATCAAAGGGAAGCGGGATTTAGAATGCACACTGGCCATCCTTTCCACTCTTCCAAACATGTGTTCTTTTGTCATTTCGAATTAAGTTAAAGCTCCCATTTTGGCATTTGGGATAATCAATAGCGTTTCTAGCAAAAATTGCCCTTGGGTTTCTGGGCAAAATGCTACAGTACATCTTCTCTTTTAGATTCAATCTCCGTAAGCAAAATATTTCCCCCCCCCCCCTGACACATATTTTGCTTCTTTCTCCCCGCACCCCCTTTCTCTAATACATGCACAAACTTCTCTGCTTTTCCTCTTCATTCACTCACTTATTATTATTATTTATTTATTTATTTATTTATTTATTAATTAAATTTGTAGGCCGCCCAATCCCGAAGGACTCCGGGCGGCTTACAGAGAAGGAAAAATAAAGAGAAGAAAAATAAAAAGAACAGTTTAAAATTCACACCACACATTCGTTCTAATCAGGGCTGGACCTTAACAACGAGGTCAACAGCCCCAGGCCTGCCGGAACAGCCAGGTTTTAATGGCTTTCCTGAAGGCCATGAGAGTGGGTAAGGTCCGGATCTCCGGGGGTAGCTGATTCTACAGGGTCGGAGCAGCCACAGCGAAGGCTCTCCTCCGGGGACCCGCCAGCCGATACTGCCTGGCTGACGGTATCCGAAGGAGACCCACCCTGTGGGATCTTATCGGCCGTTGGGAGGTATGTGGCAGTAGGTGGTCTCTCACTCACACATAAAACACACACACCAGAGACGGTATTCTGCCGGTTCGCACCAGTTCAGCCAAACCGACAGTGGTGTTGGTGCTGCCATCATCACGCATGCGCAGAAGATCCTGGGCATGCCCAGAAGTGCCACGTTCGAGCGGAGTGACTGCGTGCACTCTCCCGCTACCAAACCGGTAGTGAAGAAAATAGGATTTCAAGCCTGACACACACCCATACAAACATGCATCCAAACACAATCAGGTGTTGTTGTTTTTTTTCACAGAGGCTACAGAGACAAGCTGCAAAATTCTGGATGACGACTTGATGGAAGCAATTTCTAAACAGTTTCTATGTTGTGTCTCTTGAGATATCAGACGAGTGAGAGTGATCCTTGACCATGGTACTTGAGGACGGCAGTTGCAGCAAGTAAAAATAACTCAGTTTCAAGATTGAGAATTACTTAAACGGCGCACCAGGCTGTGGTGCCAGTTTCAGTGGTCTACAAGCAAGACTGCTCAACTTCAAGTCTTCAACACCTCCAGAGAGGCGGTGGGGAGAAAAAAATACCAGCATTTTCTAAACCTTAGTCAAAGACCAGCAACTTTTCCCTATGATGACAGCCATCATGAAATCTTAGGAAGTGGTTGGATGTTCTTCTCCCACCCAACCCTCTGAATTGCTTCAAATCCTGTGCAATTTGACTATTTTACTGCAGGGTCTCATAGCTTTTTGCATAAAAGTGGTGAAAATTTGTTGAAGATTTTGCATGCAAAGATCTCATGAATTATTTCGCCAAAACACTCCAGATTTGACCAGTTTATATGGTTTTTTTCCTTCAGTTTTTCAATTTACGAATTATGGATCCCACTTGAGTATGTTGCAAAGCCCCTGAAGTAAGAGATGATTCCATTCTCCCTTTAAAAACCCACCAAAATGCCCCCAAAATAAGATGAATGTTTTTTTTTGGGGGGGGGAAAGGCTTTGCTCTCCAGAAGCTTAAATAACTATGAAAGAGGAGGGGGATATGAACAGAAATACTGCAGCAAGGTAGCAGAAAGTTTTAAGAGTGGTCTCTGAAGGTTTTAAGAGTGGTCTCTGAATCCTCCGAGTGGATCCTTAATCTGACTGAATTAAAAAGGATGACAGGCCCTTGTTTGCATATAGGTAGCCCTCAACTTACAACCACAAGTTGAGCCCAAAATTACTGCCAAATGCTAAGTAGTGGCTACAAATGGTGATCACCTGACCCCAGGACATCTGACAAAAGCCTAACTGTTGGTTTCTGGAACCGCTTAAGCTCCTGGGCTTCCTCCTGAGCAGAGGTGGGTATTCAGCCAGTTCTGACAGGTTCTGGAGAACCGGTAGTGGACATTTTGGGTAGTTCGGAGAACCAGCAAATAGGCTGGCCCCACCCGTGCTGCCTCGCAGCCAATCTTCTTTTGTTGCCCTAAGCAGGAGAACGGAGCTGAAAAAGAGGCTAGTGGGGTGGGGAGGGAATGGGGACTTTGCAGCATCCTTCCCCTGCCACGCCCACAAAGCCATGTGCACAGAACTGGTGGTAAAAAAGTTTGACTCTCACCATTGGCACGCCCACTCAGTCACATGACCACCCAGTCCCATCTACCCTCCCACATGACCACCAAGCCACGCCCACAAACCAGTTGTTAAAAAAATTGAATCCCACCACTGCTCCTGAGGTGTTGCCACATACAACTCAGTGTGATGTGGGGCAGTTGTTCCCAAAGGATTTGCAGAAGCAGGCTGCCCTTCCTTCAAGTGATGAGCATCCTCCTCTTCGCATTGAAGGAGAGAAATAAGGGTCGAGCAGCTTTGAATTACTTATGTATGGATTTTTCATCTGAAAGTAAAACTATTCATGGAATTCCTATGTTGTCATTCTCACCTCTTTTCTCTCTCTCTAATGAATCTTGCTTTTCCGAGCTCAAAGAGACTTGTTTATCCAATTGAAGACTTCCAGGCCTGAGTGCCATTGGAGAAATCTGACAATTCTACTCTGCAACCCACTCGAAGCAGTGACCTATCTTGGAGGGGTGGCACACTTGAAGGTAGAAACGAGAAGCAGAATGAGGCGTCGTCCACATAAAGATGACAACCAGCTCCACACTCTCTGCTCTTTACCCTGCTCTCCGGAAGCTTAAATAACTATGAAAGAGGAGCGGGATATGAACAGAAAAATACTGCAGCAAAGACATTGAAAGAGTTGCCGTGCCGCAGTGGTTAGAATGCGGTATTGCAGGCTGACTCTGCTCATGGCCAGGAGCTCGATCCTGACCAGCTCAAGGATGACTCAGCCTTCCATCCTTCCGAGGTGGGTAAAATGAGGACCCAGATTGTTGGGGACAATATGCTGACTCTGTAAACCAATTAGAGAGGGTTGTAAAGCACGATGGGCAATATATAAGTCTAAGTACTCTTGTTCTTGCTAAAAGCTCAAGCAGCAATTTCTCAAGACTGCTAAAACTATCTGAGACCTACCCTTGAGATAGGAGTAGAACCATAGGAAAGTTACCATACCGAACCCCAAATCTCTCATGCAGTTCTGGAGAATAACATGTTTGAAAGCTGCTGATAGATCCACAAGCATTAATTGGGAGATACACTCCTCAATCCCACACTCCTCATTAGATCATTCAGCAGGACAAGTAACTTAATCGCTCTACACTGTCCAATAGTAATAGCAATAGCATTTAGATTTATATACCACTTTAGAGTGCTTTACAGCCCTCTCTAAGTTTCAGCATATTGTCCCCAACAATCTGGGTCCTCATTTTACCGATCTCGGAAGGATGGAAGGCTGAGTCAACCTTGAGCCTGGTGAGATTCAAACTGCCAAATTGCAGTCAGCTGGAAGTCAGCAGTAGTAGCCTGCAGTCCTACACTCTAACCACTGCACCACCAGGGCTCTGGTCCAGGTGGAAATATATCTAGATATAATTCAGAGGATCCTGAAGTTGTTTTGCTCCCAGCTGTTCAACCAGTTTGGCTAAAAGAGTAACTTAGAAACTAATCTGTTTCAGTGGATGCAAAAACCATTAAGGTAGAGATGGAATCATTAGATGCATCCTTTGGCCTGAACCACAAGAAAAGAGTCAATTTTGGTTTTTCTATCTGTGGATCATCAGCCTCAGGGCAGGAAACCAATAAGTAACCTGTTTCACTTTTATTTTGTAGATAAGATTTGAACTTGGTCCCGGAGTCAGCCCAAAGCAAACTGGGCTTTATTTTATTTTTGAGGGGTGGGATTAAATTGAACGTAATTCTTTGCCCAAAGTTACTCTGGCAGCACAAACCATTTCATGCCCAGTCAGCTCCATTTAACAGGAGTTACTTCTAGACTTTCATTTGTGATGGTAACTTGGTAAATTGCAGCTTCATCGTCTACTTGGTGGCTTCAGAGATCATCCCTTTGTTTTTGACAATTTAACTTTTGAACGGATAAACAAAAATGTTGCTCACTTTATTTTGGCTTAAATAATGCCCTTCGTTAGATGAATAATGGATCCGAAGCCTAGATGACAAATTTCCTACTCCCACTCTTATGCTACAATTCTGCCTTGTTGATTAGCAACAGAGAAATGCCTTCAATGACAAAAAGGAACGTTTAAAGTAAGACAATATTGCCTTTGATGAATTACAGAGAGCCATTTTTAACTTCTGACTTCACTACCAAAGAAGGCTTCTAGTGTGGAATTGTTGGTGCCTTTAACATCTTTATCTCGGTATGCAAAACTATGGGGTTTTGTTCAGACAATTAAGCAGAAGCTAGAATATTTATGTAAGAGTAAGGAGGAGTTCAAAAAGACGCACTGAATCTCACTGCAATGAAGAATTAATCAACTTGACAGTATATGGAAGAAAACACATCAAGAAAGTGGAAGACGTTCAAACTGAAACAATTCATGTATAAGATTCTTGTAAGTAAAAAGCATCTAATATTATTACAGCAGTTAGCATATGCATATTGTTACAGCTAATTCAGTATGCTTTGAAAGGATACGTGGTTTTATAAAGTTTACTAAGAATATTAACACATTGAAATGGAATCAGCTTTTCAGATTTATTTCACTGTAGTGTAGATCATTTTACAGAATTGTTGAGCTTTACAGCTTTGCCACAGAATATGAAATGTCCAATCTGTTTCTTACATTTCCAGCAACTTTTAGTAAATAATTTCTGACTTTTAATTATGTGAACTGGAGTAAAATACCAACAATATAAAAATTATAGCAATTTTCTTATACCAAATATAATATTCAGAATGAAGCTATATTTTTCCTTTCGTTGAAATTTTCATTGTTGCATCTCTATCATCACATTCAAATTTGGTATCCATGTACCGTAATCATTGTGCACTGTGAGTCCCCTTCGGGGGAAAAGGGCGGCATATAAATGTAATAAATTGAATAATAAATTGAATTGAAACTGAAGAAGCTTCTTGGTTGAGAAGTGAAATGTTTTCAAGGAAGAATAAAGAAAGTCCAGTTGCCTCTTGAAAAAGCACCTTTGGGACACAACATATAGTATCGTTGACAAAGCAGTTGAAAATGAGCAGGTTAAAATATTGTAGGATTTATGAATGCAAACTGATGAAGTCTTAATTCATAACCCACCAGATGTGGTTGAAAAGAAGAAAGTGTGGATAATTGATGTGGCCATACCAGGGGATAGGAAAATAGAAGACAAAAAAATTGGAGAAGAGCACAAAATGTCAAGACTTTAAAATCCAAATTGAAAGATTATGGCCTAAACCAGCCATGGTAGCCCCACTTGTTAGCAGCACACTGAGTACCATATCCAGAAATCTTGGACAGTATTTAGAAAATCCACACGTTGACAACATTTCCGTCTGTCAATTAAAAATAACTACACTGCTTGAGTCTACAATATACGCTGTGCTGATAACATTTCAGCATCCTAGGATGCACATGAAGGCCAACACCAACTAAGGACCTGTCAGCTGTGATTTACCTTTGTTGTGTAACTAACAACAATAACCAACCTAAGCGTATGGCTGACAATGCAACAAAATAATAGTATTTACTGGGAAGAAAGAGGCAATGATTTAAACAGTAGAAGTCCCTGAAGCCTCCTTAACTTCTCAGACTGTCGTGTGTCAATCTTTGTCCACCACTGCAAGGAAAGGAAATGGAGCTCCAGCTTCTTCCCAAGGGCCTTCAGTCTCCTGACTGGTTTTCATAGTCACACCTCCTGTTTGTCTACAACAGTGTTTCTCAACCTTGGCGACTTTAAGTCCTGTGGACTTCAACTCCCAGAATCCCCCAGCCAGCAGAGCTGGCTGGGGAATTCTGGGAGTTAAAGTCCATAGGACTTAAAGTCGCTAAGGTCAAGAAACACTGGTCCACAACAACCAAAGACCTGTTTACAAGCATCTGTTATCGAGCAGAGAACGTATTCTCTAATTTCACACTTTGGCCATATAAGACTGGCATTACCATGGCATAGAGCTGTGATGGCGAACCTAGGACAAGCATGCCATAGGTGGCAGGAGGAGCCCTCTCTGCGGGCACATGAGCCGTCGCCTCAGCTCAGCTCCACAGTGCATACGCACGCACCTCCCACCAGCCAGCTGATTTTCAGATCTCTGCTGTGCATGCGTGGGGGATGGGGGGCATGTGGGAGACACTGCACATGCACGCAGGGGCACGGGTCATGTGTGAATGCGTAGTGGAGCGCAGGGGTGTGTGGTGCACTCCCCATGCCCCATGTTTGGTCCCAGGAGGATTCAGGGAGGCTGGCTAGCCCAAAACGGGGTGCATGGGGGGGTCATGTGTGCATGCACAGTGAGTGTGGGAATGCATGGGGGGGGGAAATCACACACACATGCGCAGGGGGGCAGGGGGCATAGGTCCCCCGCATGTGCATACTTGCGAGACCGCCTACTGCCACACTCCTCCCAACGGCCGGTAAGATCCCACAGGGTGGGCCTCCTTCAGGTGCCGTCAGCCAGACAATATCGGCTGGCGGCTCCCCGGAGGAGAGCCTTCTCTGTGGCTGCTCCGACCCTTTGGAACGAACTACCCCCAGAAATCCGGACCTCACCCACTCTCATGGCCTTCAGAAAAACTGTCAAGACCCGGCTATTCCGGCAGGCCTGGGGCTGTTGACTTCATCGTTGAGGTCCAGCCCCGACCGAAACGAATGGATCTCTGTTGTTTTTAATTTGTCTATTTTTATTCTTATTTTCTTTTATTGTTTTTTCCCCCTCGTTGTAAGCCGCCCGGGATTGGGCGGCCTATAAATAAAATTAAACTCAAACTCAAACTCAAACTCATTGCATTATAAGTGTGGGCATGCACCCACGTTCTGTCGGCACGCAACGACAAAAGGGTTAGCCATCACTGGCACAGAGCATAGTGCCTTCTTCTGACCACTAGGTGCTCCAGGTGGCCAGTTTGAAGCCAGACACATTAGGCTTCCTCAGCCGAATTCTGATCATGCTGGAATCAGCAGGTAGAGCTTTGCATGGCAAGTCGCCCAATGTTACTAATTGCTGAAAATTAAGCTGCCAATAAAGTGATAGCTGTAGAGTTCTGCTCCCAGCTTGGCAAATCCAATTGAAAGGACCGCATTTCAGTTGAAAGACCAAATCCAAAGGATGTTGAAAAGAATTCTCTTCTTTCCCAGAGTAAAATCTGGGGAAACGCAACGGATCTTCAACAGTCCTGACATTATCTTTTCAAAGTGGCAAAAGGCGATGTGTTTTCCTCCCCCTCTAAACTTTTATTAGCCCTGAGAGGAGGAGGAAGAGGAGCTGATTGGATTTCGGCTGTATTTTGCTTTGTTATACCAATTAAATTCATTGATTTGGAGGGGGGGGGATGTTTAAAAAGAAGAGGGAGGAGGAAGAGGAGACAGCAGCAACAGCAGGAGGCGGCTGTGGTAATTATTTAAAATCCAAAATTGGAAAGCAAAGAAGGTTAAACAATATTTTTGCCTGGGGAGAAAGCCAATGTTGCAAATTAAAGAAATTAGTAAATTTGACCCATCTCTATAAGATTAAGTGACACAGTCAAAATGACACTTGCCATTGGATATCTACTCTAGGTTCAGTTTATGCAGACACCCAAGTTTTCCAAATTATTTTTGTAAGTTTGCTGACGTCTTAAGGGCACAATGGCAACTTTAAGGATAAAGCTCAAAGCAACATTTTCATAGTTTCTTATCTACTCGGGCAAAAATTAGTAACACGGGATAGGGATGACCAAGGCACTGGTCAAACGCACTTCCCAGCACCCTGACAAAATGCCTAAAATTTCACAGCAATATTTTTTTTATTATTTTGGGGTATTTAGGAGGACAGTGGTGTCACTTTATGGTGGCCAAAATGAGGAGTTCTGGTAGCACTTTTTCTAATAAATTTTATGAAAAGGCATAATCATGAACCAGAGTACACTTCAACAGCTACATAGAGTAAAGTCTAGTGAGATATTGCTGGCAGATATTCCTCCGGACGTTGGAGGAAGAGCATGTGAGGGTGTCTCTAATCTTGTGTGTGTGTGTGCTTAGTGGGGCCTGGGATGGTCCTGTTGGTATAGATGCGTGGGCACATAAACTTCTGGGTTTGTTACAAGTTCTGTTCCCTATGTTGGCATCATTGTCCTACACACATGCAGCGTTGAAAATGGACCATTTAGAAGCTCAGCTGCTTACCTACCAGTCAGCAATGGTAAATAAAACAGCTGGGGTGGATCCATTGTGCCGAACAATTGAGATGAGCTAGAAAGCAGGAAATAAAGGACAGGATAGAACAGCTGATCGATGAAGCTACCGGTTTGCTTGAACCAGTCCGAATCGGCTGAATACCACCTCTGTGTCTTATTGTTTCTTGTTGCTTGTGAGAGTCTGCTTCAGGTTGTCTATCCAGGTAGTCCTCAACTTACAGCCATTTGTCTAATGACCATTTAAAGTTTCAACAGCCCTGAAAAAAGTGTCTTATGACCAGTTTTCATATTTAGTGACCGTTGCAGGGTCAGGTCAGGTGAACAAGAGAGAGCCGAGGTGGCGCAGTGGTTAGGGTGCAGTACTGCAGGCCACTTCAGCTGACTGTTATCTGCAGTTCAGCGGTTCTAATCTCACCGGCTCAAGGTTGACTCAGCCTTCCATCCTTCCGAGGTGGGTAAAATGAGGACGCGGATTGTTATTGGGGGCAATATGCTGACTCTGTAAACCGCTTAGAGAGGGCTGAAAGCCCTATGAAGCGGTATATAAGTCTAACTGATCATCAACAAAATTTAGGGGCTTGGCAACTGGCATGTATCTATCCACAGCCCCAGGATCATGTCATCACCATTTGTAACCTTCCCATCTGGCTTCCAACAAGCAAAGTCGACGGGGGAAGTCAGATTCCCTTAGCAACTGTGTGATTCACTTAACCACTTCAATGATTTGCTTAACAATTGTGGCCCAAAAGGTCATAAAGTGGGTCACAGCTTACTTAACAACTATCTTGCTTAGCACTGGAAATTCTGGGCTCAGCTGTGGTCACAGATTGAGGTCTACCTGCAAATCCTTATCTGCTTTAGGCCCAACCTATCTCAAATAACAACTCTCTCAATCTATCTCGTCCCAAGAGCTTCAATTTCCTTACAGGAGTGTGCTATGGACATCACTCTGGAAGTAGAATTAAAATTTCAGTGATCAAGATATATTCTTTCTCTTACTCCATAGGGCAGTGGTTCCCAAACTTGGCAACTTTAAGACTTGTGGACTTTAACTCCCAGAATTCTCCAGCCAGCTCTGCTGGGAGTTGAAGTCCACAAGTCTTAAAGTTGCCAAGTTTGGGAACCACTGCCATAGGGCATAGATTTCACCCAACCAATCTGATCTAGCAATAGTAATAGCACTTAGATTTATATACTGCCTCACAGTACTTCTACAGCCCTCTCTAAGCAGTTTTTACAGAGTCAGCATATTGCTCAGAGGTGGGTTGCTAATTTTTTTTACTACCGCTTCAGGCTTGTTCCCGCGGGTGCTCCCGCAATGCTTCTGCACATGTGCAGAAGCATCTGGGCAGGTGGGTGGAGTCTCCCAATGCCCTACTCTCGGTTTGCCCAATCTGGGCCGAACCGGCAGCAACCCACATCTGATATTGCCCCCAACAATCTGGGTCCTCATTTTATTGACCTCGGAAAGATGGAAGGCTGAGTCAACCTCGAGCCTGGTGGGATTTGAACTGCCAAATTGCAGGCAGCCGGCAGTCAGCAGAAGTAGTCTGCAGTAATGCAGTCTAACCACTGTACCACCAAAGGGAAACCCTATTTGTATAATTTGGTGGAGGCTGAAGAAGCTTCTTAGATGAGAAGTGAAACATCTTTAAGGAAAAAACGAAGTCCAGTTGCTTCCTTGAAAAAGCACCTTTGGGACCACCGTCACCTGGATGCCTGAAAATCCCCATAGACATTTACCTACTTGTATAACTACCTATGAAGATCTTCTAAGCTCTTAGCTACTAAGTGATAGAAGAGATTCCACAAATCTACCATGCCATTTAGAACCAGTTCCAGCTCCTTCCCCTGCCCGTCCGCACCACGCTTGCCTGCCTGCCGCTCACTGATTGGCTGGCTCACCAATCGACCCGCCCACCTCCAAGAGTCCTATCTAAACCTTAAAGTCTTAAAGCTGTCAAGTTTGAATTCCCCGGGGTTTTTTTTTCTAAAGGGTTAGAAGGGTCTTGTAACTTGACAGCTTTAAGACTTGCACACTTTAATGCTAGAGTTCCTGAGCCAACATGTTTGGAGGAGGAATTCTGGGAGTTGAAGTCCACAAGTCTTAAAGCTGTCAAGTTTGAACACCCCTGGGGTTTTTTTTCCTAAAGGGTTAGGGGTGCGAGGGTCTTCTAACTTGACAGCTTTAAGACTTGCGTGCTTCAAATGCCAGAGTTTCTGAGCCAATATTTTGGTTGCTAAGCAAGAGGGTGGTTAAGTGAGGTTCAGCACATTTTACAAGTTGGCCACGCCCACCCAGTCACATGACTACCAAGCCACTCCCACTTGATCACATGGCTGGCAAGCCACTCCCACCCGGTCACATGGCTGGCAAGCCACTCTCACAAAGCAGGCTACCCCTATAGAAGAGGTTCTAAAATTTTTTGAAACCCACCACTGATGTGGGTGTACATGTGTACATGTACGTGTGTGTGTGTGTGTGTGTGTGTGTGTGTGTGTTGGCATGTTACAAGGAAAGCTAAGTGCCAAAAGTCTTGTTACCTAAATGAATTTTCATTTGTGTGATATTGAATTCAGCCCTTCCATGTTACTAATTCTAATCATATTTCCCATTAACTCTGCCCTGTTCCAATAATATTTGGAATAGCTAAGAATGTCAAAGCTATTTAACTGAGATCCTTATTTTGAGCTCTCAATACAGGAGCTGCTCAGCTGGAAGCCTAAAATGAATCCATGAGATTTTACATAGTGCATAATCCCTTATGTCAGTGATGGCGAACCTTTTTTGCCTCAGGTGCCACAAGCATGTGCTTGCGCACTATTGCACACTAGCTTGCCCACCCCCATAATTTAATGGTCCCCTGTGCCATGCCCCTGCACATGCACATGTGACCCCCGATGCCCCACGCATTTGCGCACAACTTTCATGGGGCCTGGGAAGGGTGAAAACGGCCTCCCCCACCTCCCTGGAGGCCCTCTGGAGGCCAGAAATGACCTGTTTTCCAACTTCCGGTGGTCCCTGTAGATCCTTTTTTCACCCTCCCTTTTAGGAGCCAGGGGTGGGTGAAAAATAGCCCAAGATGCAAACTAGAAATTTGGTGGCCCCGTTGGGCCGTTTTTCTCCCTCGAGAGGATGAAAAACAGCCAAAAAATCAAGGCTGAAAATCAGCTGGCCAGTACGTGCTGGAGCTAACAGGGCAATGTCTTGCATGCCCTCAGAAATGCCTCTGTGTGCCATCTGTGGCATGCGCACCATAAGTTCGCCATCACGGCCCAATGTTGTCAAAAGCCAAATCTGACAATCTGAGCTAAGAAAGAGCATGGCCCTTTCTCTATGCTCACAACACTTTCATCCGTGAGCCTGGCCATATATTTGAGATAGAATGGCTGACAAAGAAGCTGCAGAAATGTTGAACGGATGAAATAGCAATAGCAGTTACACTTATATACCGCTTCATAGCGCTTTCAGCCCTCTCTAAGCGGTTTACAGAGTCAGCATATTGTCCCCAACAACAATCTGGGTCCTCATTTTACCCACCTCGGAAGGATGGAAGGCTGAGTCAACCCTGAGCCAGTGAGATTTTGAACAGCCGAACTGCAGAACTGCAGTCAGCTGAAGTAGCCTGCAGTGCTGCATTTAACCACTGGGCCACCTCGGCTCGGAAATGCGATACAGTAATGAACGTGGCTTCCCCATTGACTCGGCTTGTCAGAAGGTCGCGAAAAGGTGATCACATGACCCCGGGGCACTCCAACCGTCATAAATGTGAGTCAGTTATGAAGTATCTGAATGCAAATCATGTGACCAGGGGGATGCTGCAAGTGTGAAAAAATGGTCATAAAACGGTCATTTTTTCAGTGCCGTTGAAACTTCGAACAGTCACTAGGCAAACCGTTGTAAGTGGGGGAGTACCTGTAATTGGGATATTCTACTCTTTCCTTGGCTAAGCCAGTTCTTCCGATGTTCAGCTGCGGAATGCACAACCTGACCAAGGTCATAGCTGACGATCAAAAAACCAATACTGCATCTATTGTTAATCTTGTCTGCTTTCACTTGTTGTGCGGAGTTTTCTCTGTGTTACATTTCCCCCCCCCCTTTAAGCGTTGATTAAAAAAAAAAGCAACTCTGTCCTCTCATTGGAGCCAGCCTCTTCTTTCTCATCACCCAGGCTGGGCGACTTTGTCACTGTCACTCAACTCCTTGTCAAAGGTTGGCTGTAAAAGCATTAAGCACAAGATTAATGCCCTTTGCAGTCCAGGTTTTACTCAGGCTAAGTTTAGGGACGCCAGTCTTGCTCTCCAAGTTGTTCATTTGCTGCCCGCTTGACTTCTTGAACATATTTTATGCTGTCAAAAGCCTACGGGATTTTAACGTGGTTCACTTTCACAGGCTGTATGTGGCATGGAAGAATTAAGGCAGAGATTATGAATCCCAGGAGTGGATTCTCCTTTAGGAGCGAGTCTACAGCGGAGATCTTGCTAAAATAATCAGGACAACTTCCCTTACTTCATCAAAGGCAGGGATGTGCAGTCCCTAGAGGCAAGAGAGGCGTGGCCTCACCATCATGAGGAAAAGGAAAGAATTTTAAATAATTTTTAAAAAATAATTAAAGCCAAGGTAGTTGCTATCAGATTCACAGTGACTTGGAACAGTGCTTTGTGTTAACCATAGGAGGAGGCCAGAGAAATAGGGGCCTCCTGTGCATAAGCAATTTTTCGCCTTTTAAGAGTTAACCAAGGGTTAAAATGCGAAGAATTCCTTATGCAAATGAGGCACGTGTTCTCTCGCCTCCTGTAGAGGGCATTTTTAGAGGCTTTTTAGAGTTCACTGGGAGCAACTAGCTCAGTCTGACAGAGCTCTGGCCTTTCATGAGGGCAGGGCAGGGCAGGGCAGGGCAGGGCAGGCAGAAGCAGAGTTGAAATCGTCTCTGAAACAGCTGGAAAAAGGTGCGTGTGTGGGGAGGGGGGGAGGAATTCAAAAAGTTTGAAAGCGGAAAGCGGAAGACAGCAGGGGAAGGGGGGTATGGCAAGAGGGAAAAATGCTGTCGCTTTAAATTGGAACTGAGCATGCCTGGCTGTGGAATTCTGGGAGTTGAAGTCCACAAGTCTAAAAAGTGCCTCACCAGCTCTAAAGCTGACTGCACGTCACTAATCAAAGGAATCAGCTGAGAACCAAATTTTGTCTTCTATTAATGCCTGTGGCAGACTCAGAGTAACTTACTCCTACTCCTCATCTGGAAAATCATGGCAGCATTAAAAAAAATGGGTGGAAGTTTCAAGCAATTTGAAATGAAAGCCCTAGTTGATGGTAGGTGGGGTAAGTTCATAGGTGGCATTCAGCAGCTTCTGACCAGTTCTGGAAAACCGGTAGCAGAAGTTTTGAGTAGTTCAGAGAACTGGTAAATGCCACCTCTGCCCCCCCCCCCATCTATTCTCTGCCTCCTGAGTCCCAGCTGTTTGGGAGGGAATGGAGATTTTGCAGTATCCTTCCCCTGGAGTGGGGGTGGGGGTGGGTGGAGATTTTACAGTATCCTTCCCCTGGAGTGGGGGGGGGATGGAGATTTTGCAGTATCCTTCCCCTGGAGTGGGGAGGGAATGGAGATTTTGCAGTATCCTTCCCCTGGAGTGGGGAGGGAATGGAGATTTTACAATAACCTTTCCCTGGAGTGGGGAGGGAATGGAGATTTTACAGTATCCTTCCCCTGGAGTGGGGAGGGAATGGAGATTTTGCAGTATCCTTCCCCTGCCACACCCACCAAGCCACACCCACAGAACCAGTAGTAAAAAATTTTTAATCCCACCACTGGGTAAGTGTCTGCATATTAGGGATCTAGGCATCTTCCAAATGCTGGTTCTTCACCGAATGGTCTCCTTTCCCCTTTTCCTTGTCTAAAAGGCAGGGAAAAATGTTAGGAGCAAAAGTGATGGTGATTCCTGCCTCCGTTGTTAAAATCCATTTCAATGGATTCAATGGAATCACCATCGGTGAAATGATCCCATCAACTTTAACAGAAGCCACTGGGACTGTATATAAATACAGGGCAAACCCCACTCCCTTCTAAGCACTGATGAGGTTACCTGGTTCGGTAATGAAACATCTGCGAGAAAACAACTGGGCTTCAGCAGGCGTCAAGGATCCTATACCCAACATACCCTTTATGTTTTGAACTAAGGGAGAACTAAGTGCCAGTCCAGCTGCCTTGTTAGTAGTTGTGTTTTACCCAGTGGGTGTGGATGTGTAGCACCCATGACAGCAGCAGATTCAACCATTGATTCAGATGAGCAATGTGCTGATGGAGAACCTCCCCCCTCCCTGATGTGCTCCAGAGCATCACATGACAGCAATTCTTCTTCTTGACCCTTGGCATTTTAAAGGTTAATTATTTCCCAGTCAAGCAAATCAGAGTTATGCACAGAAATACCGTATTCTTTAAAATAGACAGACAGCGTACCTTCCTTTGTCTCCTTATGGACCTCAAAGGCCAGCATCGTGGACAAAGTTCTTCATGAAATATGGAAGCATTAAAAGCATCTCCCCCACTCTGCTCTTTCTTCTTCCTCTCTTAAAAGAAAATGAACAATGTGAGTAGAAACGGGCACCAATTTGAGGAGCGAAGCTGCCAGGTTTCAGCCTTAAGCACATTTTTACCACTGATTTATAGGTCCCCGAACTCTACCTGGAAAAAGAACTTTGTGGTCACGTCTCTCTTCCTCTCATTTTACCCCTGCTCTGCCCAAATCCTTTTGTATCTGTTTTAAGCACTTACAATGTCCAGCTTGGGATTTGGAATACAAATTTTGTGCTGCTTTGAAACCTTCTTTTCTCCAATGCATATTTCATGAGTCTCTTATTCTCTAAACCCCCAGCTCTCTTTGCACAGGTTTCTGAAACCCAAATGCTGAGCCCCTGTGGTAGGCTCAGAAAACGGAAAGTGGCATCGTTTTGAAAGAGCTGTCAGAAAGGAAGGGAAGAAGGGAAGAAGGGAAGAAGGGAAGAAAGAAAGAAAGAAAGAAAGAAAGAAAGAACGAAGGTAAAGAGAAAAGAAGGAAACAAGAAGGGAAGAAAGAAAGAAGGGAAGGAAGTAAAAGAGAAAGGACAAAAGAAAAAGAAGAAGGAAGGAAAAGAGGAAGAAAGGAAGGAAAAGAGGAAGGAAAGAATGGAAGGAATAGCAATAGCAGTTAGACTTATATACCGCTTCATAGGGCTTTCAGCCCTCTCTAAGCGGTTTACAGAGTCAGCATATCACCCCCAACAATCCGGGTCCTCATTTCACCCACCTCGGAAGGATGGAAGGCTGAGTCAACCTTGAGCCGGTGAGATTTGAACAGCCGAACTGCAGAACTGCAGTCAGCTGAAGTAGCCTGCAGTGCTGCATTTAACCACTGCGCCACCTCGGCTCTTCAGGAAGAAGGAAGAAGAATGAAAGAAAAGAGAAAGAACAAAAGGAAAAGTGGAAGGAAACAAGCAAGGAAGGAAGGAAAGAAAGAATGAAGGAAGAGAGAAAGGAAGGAAGGAAGCAAAAGAGGAAGGAAGAATGGATGGAAGGAAAGAAGGAAGGTAGGTAGGTTCTGGATTTGCACAAGTCATGAAATAATCTGGGATGGAATAAGTTTGGTTCACTGTTAAAGGAACTATTAGCTTGTTTCAGTCTGAACCAGTTACGTGATTGCAGGGTAGATATGTGGACAAGTATACATTTTTCATGGCTTATAAATAAGCAATTTTTCAATATATCTGTAAATTGTTTGTTTATTAACATTTGTAGGCCGCCCTTTTCCCTGAGGGGACTCAGGGCGGCTCACATAAAATCAGGGAGGGGAATACAAACAATGACGTAGACACATATAGTAAAAATAATAAGCAACATTCATTCATTAAATAGCGTGCGTGCGCGTGCACACACACACACACAACTTCACAATCTGATATATTTTGAGAAAAGAGGAAAGAAGAATATCCTGCTTCTCCAGAACATTATCCCATCAGCATCTGGAAGAACCTTTCATCCAAACATCCATACATCTCTTGCAGCATTAATTTTAAGGAAGTAATTCTGACCTTTTTCTAGGTACAGCCTCAAGTGCCATTGGATGAATCCTGCAGGTTGGAGGACTTGAGATCCAAAGCTTTTACTTACAGAATATGTACCGATCTTTACACTTTGATCACATCCCCTGCTAGTTGCTAGCAGCTTCTTAGCTCTCCTGCCACCACCTAACCTTGGGGGAGGCAGTATATTTAATCGGATGTCCATCCACCCCCTCCCCAGCCCATCACAAGAGAGACACAAAAAGTCAGAATGCCAAAATTAAAATAATGTTGTCAGTGTTATCTCCTGGCATGTAGGATATAAATGTTATGAATGAGGTTTTTTCCCCTGTGAAACACACATCTGTCTCAAACAGATTAAAAAAATCAAACTACATTATGAGAAAAAAAAATGCATAAAATTTAAGATTCCTTCCTTTTAAGCTTTAAGTATTAAAATGGAAATACTTGTTATGGAAAAATATGCTTTCAGAATTGCTATTATCACAAGAATGGTGTGGT
This sequence comes from Thamnophis elegans, assembly GCF_009769535.1. Lineage (NCBI taxonomy): Eukaryota > Metazoa > Chordata > Lepidosauria > Squamata > Natricidae > Thamnophis > Thamnophis elegans. The sequence continues at coordinate 1,733,046 of NC_045544.1, forward strand.
GGCCTAGTGGTGAAGATGCTAGCCTCCCACTCAGAAGGTTGAGAGTTCAATCCTAGGTGGCAGATGTTCCTCTATTAGGATGCAAAGAAAATATATCTGCTGTGAACTCCACATAGGTGTCAGGAAGGGCATCCAGCCAGCAAATGCTCAGCTCCATCCAGTCACTCTGACTCCACCACGAATTAACGGATTATAGGGTTGTAAAAAGGGAGTATGGTAGTATAGCACAAATTAATTAGAAAAAAAATAAAGAGAAAATACAGTACTCTTGACAAACAGGATGGTGGTAATGTGTTATAAATGCAAAATATGATAGAACACAAGGAGAAAATTAAGCATATTAGACATCTCAAAAAAAGCAAAAATTTAAAAAGAATCATGAAAAAAGCTTGACATATAGGTGAATCCTGATATCAAACCCAACCCTGTAATTTGAATAGTGAGGATAAGAAAATAGATCTTAGTACAATACAGAAATAAAGAATGCAGAAATAGCAATAATGAAAAAAAGGTTCTGTATTGCCAGTTTTAGGCAGAATTTTGAAATGTCGTAATTATCCCATTCCTGACTAGCAAAACAGAATTTCAGGTAAGATACTTCATTTTTCATTTTGACCTGGATATAGTGCCATAAATTGAAATAAATTAGGAGAATCAACCCACTTAAATTATCATAAATAACAATAAATTATCATAAATTATGATTATTATATGGTAAATTACCACAAGTTGTAATAAATCATCACAATTGTAATAAATTATAACAAGTGTCCCTTACATCATACCTCTGTCAAGAACTTTTTGCTAGGTATGCCCTGATAAAGTCCTTTTACTAGATTCTGATTTAATGTTGTCTTTTATCCAAAAGTTTTTGTCTGTACTTTCCTTAACTATCCTGGCATTATCAATTTAGCTTGGGACATTTTAAATATTCAAATATCCACCCACTTGTGCTGGCTAAGGACCACAATAAGGCAAAGCATAAAGCATACAGAGATAATTAAAATAAACTAGCAAAAACTTTTCGATATGGAAAGCTATTTCTACAGAAATAAGCACGTTTGTCTGACACAAATAGCCTACTGTTTAAATTTCCGGGATAACAATTAAAATTCCAAGGAGTGGGACAATGGCCCTGAGGAAGAGCTTTCGCCTGACAATCAGGAGGCTGTGAGTTCGATCCTAGCTAGCGGCAGATATTTATATCTGTGGGCACAATGAGTTATTGTCTGCTGTGAACTCCACAAAGGTGTCAGGCTGGGCATCCGGCCAGTAAATGCTCTGATAAATTGCCCTGATGAAAGAGATTACAAGGTCATTAAAAGAAGAAGGAAAAAACCTATTAAGATTCCAAAACACTCATCAGAAGCAGTAGGAGAAAGATAAAAAAACTGGCCTCCACTTAGCTCTCCTTGCAGATTTCTGCAACTCTTTCTCCCAAGAGAAAACCTCTCTGCAGCAGATGGTGGCTGAAATAAACTGACTTTGGACATGACAAGGAGCCATCTCTCATCATAGGGGTGTAAACTGTAAATCTTTGTTTGCAATCTGGCATACAGGCTAAACCCACAACAGCTGCATAATATGATTTTTTTTAGACGCAAATCAATGTATGTGCTGTGATCAAGGACAACTGCATTTCTTTGATAAGTTATTTAGGTATTTGCACAATTCGCTTCTCTTTTTACACACTCAGACTTGTTCACAAGGTCTGGACCTCTGGAAGGGAACTTTGAATGAAAAGCTTGTTTGGCCCATAGGCCAGTAATGGTGAACCTTTTTGTCACCAGAGCCCCAGAAACTCGAAGGCAAGCTGCTGGCCTCCTGGTCTTCTGGTTTCTGGTGCACACATGCGTGCTGGCCAGCTAGTCTTTGCATCTGCAAGAAAACAACCAGGCTCAGAGAGCATCAAGGACCTCACACTTCAACTCTGAGTTACAAATACTCTCTTCTCTCATGGATAGAGAATGGGTTACTGGTAAGGATATGTACCTTTCTTCCAAATGGTCTGCCCGGGGTGTGTGTGTGTTTGTGTGTGTTTGTGTTTGTCTGTCTGTCTGTCTGCCTACCTACCTACCTACCTACCTACCTACCTACCTACCTACCTACTTACCAGAGGTGGGTTCCTACCAGTTTGCACCTATTCGCTAGAACTGGTTCGTCAAATCTACCGAACTGGTTAGAAGAGGTTCCACCAGTGGACCCGGAAAGCAGGCCACACCTACAGAAGAGGTTCCAAAATATTTTGAAACCCACCACTGGTCCTTGGATATGAGCATGACAGTGTATAAAACTCAGTGCCTCTGTGAAAGGTAAGGATGACTACTGCGTTTGTGGTGCAATCAGAACATTGCATGTGTTGAAGTTGTTTTAACGCAAACCAAAGATGCCTTTTAAAAAACAAGTTTGCATCCTATTCTTATGCATGCCAGTGCTGTGTGTGAGGCAATTTAAGGTGGTTCTGACAAGTGTCGTCGGCATCTTCATATCCGGTCACAGGGCTGCAAGCCACTCCCATCCAGTCACATGGGCAGCAAGCCACTCTCACAAAGGAGGCCACACCCACAGAGTAGGTTCAAACAATTTTTGAAACCCACCACTGCTACCTACCCACCCACCCACCCACCCACCATCTATATGTCTGTCAATTGAGATTTTCAGTCATCCAGGTCACGATTGAAAAAAACATCTTTGTGATATCTATCTGTCTATGTGTGAGTGTTTTAAACATAGTGTTATCCTGTGTACCACCTAGACTGGATTTGGTGGCCTACAACTCCTCCCTTATCAATCCCCACCAACCTATTCCAACTTGTTTTTACTGTTTGCCTCTTGTAGAAGGGTGGAGGGTCTGGCTTTCCTATCAGATGCCTTCTCCATCCACGAGTGATTGGCACGATTTGCCCTCAAAGGGAGAGAGGTAAAATATAGCTTGCCGCGATGCTTGTAAATGACGGAGTTAAAGGAGAGGAAGGAGAGGCTGCTATAAAACAAGAGAAATCTCATGTTCCAAGTTGTGTGACAAAGCCTGAAGGTCAGGCACAGCCGCTTGATGAAAAGGACCTTGGCAGGTAAGTTTCTTTTTAACTATTAATGACAGAAAAGAGAAGTGGAAAAGAGAGCTGGCTGCAGATACCCAGCCGGCTAATCACTGAAGTCATTCGAAAGATGACTGGGAGGAGGGAAAAAAATAAGCTCCATTCCTCAGCACTCGGGATGGCCTATGCATGCAAAAGCCTTGTTTGAAAAGATAGACTCTGGTTTAATAATAGACTACCTGTTGGCCAAAGAGCACAGACGACCTTGAAGAATACGGAATTAGACTCAGTGAGCTTTATCATCGTGCAGAAAGGAGATTATCTATCATGGGGCCTCTTCCTTTGTAGCCCAAGCTTGCTTCTCAAATGCGCGTACCATGTTTTCCCCAAAATAAGACAGGGTCTTATTTTATTTTGACCCCCAGAATAAGCGCTTGGCCTTATTTTCAGGGAGGTCTTATTATTTTTGAGGTGAAGAAGGTGGCGAGTATGGTCACCTTATGGCTGCTGCTATGTTGCAATATTTTTGGGAGGGCTTGTTTTTTGGGGAGGGCTTATTTTAGCACATATGCTTAAAAGCGTGATTGGGCTTATTATCCAGGGAGGACTTATTTTTGGAGAAATAGGTTAGAAGATGGCGCTAATCATTCCAATACAATACAAAAGCATTCCTGGAACTTATCAGGAAATTGATGTGAATCTGTCAAAATCTGTAGGTTAATTGAGCACTGAAGTTGGAATGGCGTAAGACTACCTAGCCCTGATATTTAGATATTTTTGGATAATCTCTTCCCAGGTTGGTTCTGGATCCCGTTCCAACTGGTATGGTTGGAATGGGCCCGGCGGCTTCCACATGGATGCGCACAGAACACACCTGTGTCTTAGCACTTCCGTGAGCTTCCGTGACGTTCCAGCTGCTCAGTGGAGCATTGTGCAGGCGCTGCACACTCTGTACCCATGCGCGGAAGTGCTGAAGACTTAAAAGACCGGTAAGGAGCTTGGTGGAACAGTATCCGGTGCTCCGGGCAGGCTCCGATATGCCCGTACCGGGGCATACTGCCTGCAACCCACCACTGTATCCATCCATCCTCTTTCAGGCCCTGGTGTTTCTCCAGTTTCTGTTACTCCTTCCTGAAATTCTTCTCCCTTGACACTGCTACAGGATTGTCTCAATGTTCATATTATTTGAACAATGGAGTTAGACTTTCAGCTGCTATCGTGATTTCTTGCCTGTTGATTTTGGAAGTTTTTAATGATACCGAATTAGGATGTATTTCAGGCGTCATTTCCCCCCCCCCCCCCCCGGAAAGCAGGTGGAGATCATCTCTATGCAAACCATCCACAGCACTGCCGCTGCGTATTACAATGTCACAGCAGCCATTGAATTATGCAGGGGGTGTTCCCTTGGGCAAAACGTAAAGCATTCAAAGATCATCTTTCTTCCTGGGTGACCTTGAGCGAGGTTAAACATCCGCTATTTGTTTTCCCAGACAAAACTCTTAGAAGGTTTCTTCTTTTCTTAGTCTGATTGTTTATCCACTGTGTTTCTTCTTGACATAAATCAAAGCAATGCGCAGAGAAATTGGCCATGCATAGGAGGAACCAGGGGTGTTTCTCTCGGATGAGGCACAGGAAGTGACAAACCGGTGATGTCCGCACACCTGGGACACAGCAGGTAAATCTGCTAAGTTTCCCCATCTCCCCCCACAGCTTCCTATAAGAGCTTGATACAAAATCTGTGACAGAGATGTGGGTCTCTGGACAAGTAACTGAAAAAAGAAAAGAAAAGAGAAAGTCCCTTTGGACTGCAATTTGTAAGGCAGCCTGTAATAAATGCACTGTGACAATCAGAAACGGTTCGGTTGCAATATAACAGTAGGAAACCAGCAAGACCCAGAGATTGCTTTTAAATCATAGCTTGATGGCAGGGCAAGCGTGGATCTATATGGGAAATTAAAAGATAGCCATGTGATGAAGCCGTTGTCAAGGCAAATGAATTTTCAAGATGCGCTGAATCAAAGCCGAAGAGGGAAAGTCTCCCTTTCATCACCTGCTCAAAATTAAGCTGGACAGAAAATGGAACCGTCAGAGTATCTCGTAAGTGCAGGAGTCGCCGTAATACATTTTGAATTGGTCCCCTGCTTCGGAGAGCCCTGCGGGTCACAGGAATCCATGGACATTTTAACAGATCCTGGCAAGGAAAGACTTCCCATTTATTTCCAATCCTTCGCCTGTGAAACGGGAATCATGGTAATGCAATTTAGCAAGGTATTGTCCTGATCTATGGGATGTGATAGCATCTTGGTCTCCTCCAGGTACATCAGCGTGCTACCTGTAAAAGAGAGAAATTGAGCTGAAGGTCAACTTCAGAATTACTTTAATCTCACGATGATCCCAATCCTTCTGTCTTCTTAATGGTGAGAGGAGGCAGAAGCAATCCCAGGTTCTCTCCTCCCCATAAAATTCTCCTTTCATTCCTATGATTAGATAAAGGAACAGGATTTATGATAGGTTTTTCCCCCAATGGCATTTGTATTGTGGGAAAATGGGATTATGTTCATTATCAGAAAATATGTAAAAGTGGGAAGATGGCATCCTCTACTGAGCATATACATTTAACAAATAAATATTACTTTTACGGTAAATAATATAGGAGGGAATCACCTGGTGTCCTACTTTCCATTCCTTTCTGACACAAAATTGGGATGGAAAGTTGTATAATAAAAAGAATTGAAGCTGGAAAAATCAATTTGATTCAATTCAATTCAGAATAGAGCTGGAAGGCCCCTTGCAGGTCTTCTAGTCCAGCCTCCCGCTGAAGCAGAAGACTCTGCACCATTTCAGAGAAATGGCTGTCAGGTCTCCTCTTAAAAACATCCATTGATGGAGCACCCACAATTTCTGGAGGCAAGCAGTTCCACTGGTTAATTGTTCTCACTGTCTGGCCCATAAGTAATTTTAAAAGCCCCACCTCCCTTCTTCTGAAGCTTTTTTCCTCCCAAAGCCCTCAACCTCTACGTGCAGATAAAGCCTACAGATAACAGACTTCAATGGATAGTTAGGACTGCAGAAAAAAACAACTGCAATCCGCCTTCCTTCTTCTGAGGACTACACACTGCAAGAAAGTGGGTTGACAAAGTAGCTACAGACAGAGCATCCTAAACACAAACTGTTTCAACTCCTGCCCTTTGTGGTAATGCTACAGGCAAGGGTGGAATTCACCTACCTTCTCTACCAGTTGGCAAATGTGAGCGTGTGCCCTGGCCGCGCGTGCGCTTGGATCGCATATGCGGCTTGCACGCACACATGACTTGCATGCATGTGCATGGCTTGAAAACTTGCCTAGTGGCGGTTTGGGTGATCCAGTCCACCTCTAGCTACAGGGCATTGCATGCCAAACCAACTAGACACAGGTTTCTCCCCTGTGTCATCACTTTGCTGAATACCTAATACTCACAATGTGGTTCTATGTCTAACTGTGTTTATCCATGTTGTATGTCTGTGGTATTATTGTCATTATCCTTCTCAAATTCTCTACTACTTTCTCCTATTGGTATCTTATGATTATATCCTTTGTTGTATGTCTATTTGAATCCCAGTAAGGGTATGGCTAGCTGATGAGAGCTAAATAGCTTGAAATAGATCTATACCAGTCCCTCTTTATTTATTTATCAGCACAAATATAACACAAATATAACAAAGGCAACAGTAAAAATATTGGGTTTCTGTCATGATGGACTCTTGTGACGAGCCGATTGACAGATTATGGAAGCAGCTAGCTTCCTCCCATAATTGAGGCATACCAGGGGTTGTGACACTAAATATATACATACATATATGTATATATACTGTACACTGAGAGCTTATGCACTAGAGACAAATTCCTTGTGTGTCTAATCACACTTGGCCAATAAAGTATTCTATTCTATTCTATTCTATTCTATTCTATTCAATTCTATTCTATCCTATCCTATCCTATCCTATCCCATCCCATTCCATTCCATTCTCCTGAATAGTATGTGTGAATGTTTATAGACAGGTGACCCCAACCCCCATTGCACACACCTGCTGTGATGAGTCCTTATCAGATGCTGTCTATGGATGCTGTACACTGCCATAGAGTCCTCTGTTTCCCGGAGCTGTCACAATCGACACAGGGATGATCTTGTGATACTCTTCACCAAAAAGAAATTTTTCAATATCCATTTACCTTGGGTGTCAATACTTAATTGTGGAGTTGGGGTTGTAATCACATTAGTGTCCTACGATTAATTGCTTTGGACTCTTTTAAGGACGCTTCGCTCTGATTTTATGAAACTCCTGCTGAGAATGTTTGGAGTTTTGAAGGCTGAATCCGAATGGGCTCTGATTTTAGGGGCTGCATTGGCCATCATCCTGATTTCGGCTAGGAAGCACCGCAAGGAAATTGGAGACAGGTTCTGAGAAGGCATTTTCAATTTGCATCTCATTCCTCCCCTAGAGGCATGCACGGTTCCACATTGGTCTGAGAACTGTAAATGACGTGTTCATTTTGTTCCTGTTACAATAGTAAATAACTGGATGGCCCTCAGTAGGCAGCATTTTGGTAAGCAACTGAGCATGTCAGTAAAAATGCCTGGTGCATGAAATATTAAACCCCTTCTTTTTGCACAATATTCGTGGTTTGCAGAAAACAAGGGCTGAATATAGATAATCCACATTTCTTCCCCATATGGGAACTATGCAGTGCTCTACATTGGCCACTAGGTGGCACTATGGGATTAGCTGATTGGCGGAGTTTGCCTGGCAATTGGCACATAGAGTTCAAAACCGTTTTATTTCTCTGATCCCCTCATTGGCTTCAGTAGTTTATTCCAATCCTACAGCAAATTGGATTTATCTGGCATAGACGCCACTGCAATCGGTGGATAGACCAAAGCTCGGTCTTAAATTAATTTTGGTCGTTTCATAAAAATAAATACCCCCCCCCTTTTTTTTTAACGCAGTGAATTGAACTGTTAGTAGGATTTGTCTTTCCAACCAAGTTTCTGATTGCATTTCCCGGAAGATATCTGATTTGCATAGTTATTCTCTCGTTCAGCTGCCCATTTACAGATGACCTCATCCCGGGGTGCAGCTGCCTAGCAGTCGCTTCCATGCTGATCCGGTTACTTCTATGCTCTTCCATCTGTGTGTTTTGTTCAGGCGTTCATGGAATATAATTGTCCATGCATGGAGCAACTTGTTTTTCTCCTCCTCTCTCACCAGGAAAGAGCAAGGGCTCATCTAGGGAAACTAACCGGGAGGCAGAGACAAAAAGGCATTTCTTTTCCCAAAGCGTAGTAGTTAAACCTTGGAATTCGCTGCCTTCAACTGGCTGCCAAGGGAGAAGGGATGAAAAGAATACCAATAGCACCTTCATGGCTATGGATACAGTGGCCGTTGGCATTCAAGGGGAGGGAAGGCCTGGAATACAAATAGAAACAATCATCGAAGGATGCTCTCACTTATCTCTCCGTGATAGCAATAGCAATAGCAGTTAGACTTATATACCGCTTCATAGGGCTTTCAGCCCTCTCTAAGCGGTTTACAGAGTCAGCCACTTGCCCCCAACAATCCAGGTCCTCATTTCACCCACCTCGGAAGGATGGAAGGCTGAGTCAACCTTGAGCCGGTGAGATTTGAACCGCTGAACTGCAGATAACAGTCAGCTGAAGTGGCCTGCAGTACTGCACCCTAACCACTGCGCCACCTCGGCTCAGCTGGGGAGCTTCCTGAATGCATCTCACTAGCTGGCGAAATGTAAAGCTGAGTGTGCTGTTGATCTGATCCGGTGGGGCTCTTAACATGTTATGGTTCATGGCACAGTCAGTCAGAGTAGATTTGGCATTTTTCTGCACCTATTCAAATCCCGAAGAGCTGTGGCAGCACACTGGTTAGAATGGTGTATTGCAGGCTAACTTTGCCTGTCAACCAGCAGTTCGAGCCTGACCTGCTCAAGGTTGACTCAGCCTCCCATTCCTCCGAGGTGGGTAAAACGAGGACGCAGATTGTTGGGGTCAAGAGGCCGTAAACCGCTTAGAGAGGGCTGTAAAGCACCGTGAAGTGGTATATAAGTCTAAATGACATTGCTATTTCCAAGGACCTGGGATAGACAAATGTTATTGTTTGATGATATTAAAGGTATCGTCACTGGATGTAAGCTGGTCCAAGTAAAGCTGCCTTTTGCAATTGATTGGCTGTGATTTTGTCAATGCCAATGGTGTTCAAATGGAGCTCCAGTTAAATGTCTATGGAGATTCTCAATCATCCAGGTCATGGTTGTCCCAAAGGAGCTTTTTTCCAAGAGGCAACTGGATTTTCTGGATTTTTCTTTGAAGATGTTTCCCTTATCTTTAGCTGAAGAAGATGAAACGTCTTCAAAGAAAAAGAAAACAACCAGAAAATCCACTTGCCTCTTGAAAAAGCATCTTTGGAGATCCGGTTGTTTTGGGATTGCATCCAAGGCCCCTATGACTATTGGCACAATCTTTGCTTTCTTTGCCCACAGTTGTCCTATTTCTGTTTGCAGGTCTTTGTGTTTTGTCATCCTTTCCAGTTCTTTCTCTTCTACCTTCCTGTCCTCAGGTACTGCCATGTCCATTATCCAGGTTCTTTTTTGACTTTCTTGTCAACAATTGCTAAGTCTGGGGGTTTTCTGTGGTGCCTGTCGTTCGACATCTAAAGTTCCAGAGCTTCTTCATTTTCTATGATCTTCTCTATTTTATTTATATCCCTCTTTTATTATTCTTTTTTTTTTATGAACAACTCAAGGTGGCAAACCTAATAATCCTTCCCCCTATTTCCTCCACAACAACATCCTTGTGAGGGAAGTTCTTCTATTGGTTTAGGAAGCAATTCCTTATTGCGTCTGATTTTTGCTAGGGTAAAATATGCAGAGCCACTTATGGCCTGATGCCAAATCTTGATGACCCCCCCCCCCCGCCCCCATCTTTGAAGCACACAGACACACCTGTGGGGGACCCCATTCTGTTGGGATTCACATGTGGGGGAGCAATTTCCTCTCCCTCCCCTCCCTCATATTCTGATAGGGCATCTCTCCAGCAGCGTGAGAGAGCAAAGGGGCAGTTAGTCGCTGAAGTCAGCAAATATTTATTTAAAATATTTATGCCACACACTCCCTTAATGGCTCCGGGCAGCCGATGAAGATACCATAAAAACATCTATAAAATCAGCATTAGAAGCACGACAAATCTAAAAGACGAAATTAAAGCGGTTGCGGCATTGTCAAAGCCTGAATAAATGAATTGAGTTGAGCCTTCTTCCTCTGAACCATTTTAGCTGGAGGGTAGCAGTTTGGGCCACGACGGGAGACTCTCTTGGGGGAAGCAATTGTTATTATTGTCGTAAGCACAACTCGGCAGAGTCAGACGGTAGAAAGGAAGGGAAATAACCTTGACAGAAATTTGCAAGAGTTGTGTCGTAGGCAAAGTGGGCTGAAGCCCCAGGAAGCCCCAGGAAGCAACAGAATACCAGTAGTTCTCGAGTTATGATCACAATAGGGATCAAGGTTTGTCATTAAGGGAAACATCTTGTGACCCCGACTTGGAATCTTTCCTATTGACTTTCCCATTGATTTGAAATGATCATGAGATGCAGCTCTGCTGGCTGGAGAATTCTGGGAGTTGAAGTCCACAAGTCTTAAAGTTGCCAAGTTTGGGAACCACTGTCGTAAAGAAACGATAGTTGCCGAGTGACAAATCATGATCATGTGATGGCGGGGACATTGTGATGGTCATAAGTGCGAGGACCGGTCACAAATGCACAACGGTTGCCAAATGCCCAATCGTGATCATGTGGCTGTAGAAATTGCTGTAATGCAAATTCAAGGACAGATCAAAGGGGGGGGAGGACCAATCATAAATCTCACTTTTGTAGCTTTTTTCTAACTAGATGAATCCTGCTAGAATACAGCAGAATGAATATACTGTAGCGGGTGTTCTGACCTAGAAATTGGGAAATTTCCCAAGAAATTTCCAGCAAACTCCTGGTCCCGACAAAAAACCCTTTTTATTAATTTATTGTGAATTCTGCTCATTCACATCCAGCAATGTCTTTCAAGGGAGGAATTACAGTCACTGACCTTATCTGACTGGGAGAGCTGCCGGCCGATATCTTCAAAACTTGGCAAGGAGACTCAGAGAGTCATGAACCAATTAAGCAAACTAATTGTCTCCTGCAAACTCCACTCCCCTTTCGCTCCTCTTTTATTTCCTCTGGGAGGGGCCATTCATCGTCCACCTACGGCCTTACTCCCAAGTCAACCCCTGCTCTTTAGCTGTTCCCTTCGTCCAGCAACTGTGTGCATGCGCACACTGGGAACAGCTGTCTACTTCACTGATGTCTGCCTCTGAAGGCAGCTGATAACTATCAGATGGGTCTGGCCCCCTCTCTGCCTCCGACACAATGCCCTCACCAGAGCCTTTCCCAGACTCCAGGACTGGCCCATGTTCCTTCCCAACCTCTTCACTATCCAAATCTGCTGCCAGCTCTGCTGGCCATTGGCCACTGGTGAGCCACAAAAGCTGGCCACTGTCTCAATTCCTCCTCCTCCTCCTCCTTCTCCTCCTCCTCCTCCTCCTTGTTGATGAGAATTCTACTCTTAGGAAAGGCAGCTAAATCCTGAATTCCTCAGAATTCTGATGACTGCACCAAGAAAGCTGAATTGCCTTTTGAATGGGAAAGCTGCTCTTTCTTTTTTTTTTTTTTTTTAAAGCTTCGTATTTTGAAACAGCCAGGTTAAGAGCAGTGGGAAAGAGGATCCAGCATTTTTTAAAAGGAATGCTGGATTTGTGTAAATTTTATAGGTTTCATCAGCCAAAGAGGAGAGTGCGCTTTTATTAACTTTCCCCAAAATTGGTTTCAAGGGAACGGTTTCATTGTTTTCCAAAGGAGAGAGATAGAAGAAACCTAGATGAAAACATACTTAAAAAATCATATAATGCAAACGGAGTAGAATTTTAGAAAAAAAAATGCTTAGTGTCAGATTCTACAACGTAGCCCTTGGTTAAAGCCTGTTGCTACCTGTGGAGAAAGTTCTCATTGTTCCTGTCATACAAAAAATTACAAAGGAATCAGGGATATATAGTAGCTCCTTCAATGCTAGGTGGTAGCCATGCTTGATAGCATGGCTACCGAGATGGCGCAGTGGTTAGGGTGCAGTACTGCAGGCCACTTCAGCTGACTGTTATCTGCAGTTCGGCGGTTCTAAACTCACCGGCTCAAGGTTGACTCACCCTTCCATCCTTCCGAGGTGGGTGAAATGAGGACCCGGATTGTTGTTGGGGGCAATATGCTGACTCTGTAAACCGCTTAGAGAGGGCTGAAAGCCCTATGAAGTGGTATATAAGTCTAACTGCTATTGCTATTGCTATTGCTATATTATGTGTGGGGGCTTCTCTGCAGCAACCAGTTGGCTAACTGATAATCAAAATGTTGTACTAGAGCAGTGGTTCCCAAACTTGGCAACTTTAAGACTTGTGGACTTCAACTCCCAGAATTCTCCAGCCTGCTGGCTGGAGAATTCTGGGAGTTGAAGTCCACAAGTCTTAAAGTTGCCAAGTTTGGGAACCACTGTACTAGAGAAGCCTTTGGGCTCAATCAACATAACTCATAGCTTCTCAGACACAAACCAGGTTACCTCCCTTCCCTTAGGCTATGCAGAGGACATCTAAACTGTCGGGCTTCTTCATTAAATGGGGATTGTCAACATGTTGCGCTTTAAGAAAAGCTTAAAAGACTTCAATGTCAAGTTGGCAGATGTCCAATAAAAATCTGTCATCCCTCCATCTCCTTAAGAACATCTTTTTAGGGCTTATTAGAACAGCGTTCTAGGGCCCACTTCCTTTCTGCTCTACGTAAATGACCTTTGCGATCATATTATAAGCAGCTGTGCCCTCTTCGCCGATGACACAAAACTATTTAACACCACCAGTAATGCTGCTACCCTACAAAGCAGCCTTGATTATGTGCCAGGATGGTCGCGCAATTGGCAACTCCAAATCTCAACCAACAAATTGCTCTGTCTTACACATTGGCAACAAAAATCAAAACACCAAAAACAAGCTGGGCAGATACAACCTTCTAGACAACCCTCACTCTCTCAAGGACCTAGGAGTACTCATCTCAAACCCCAGAGCTCACTGTAACAGCCAAAAAGGCACCAAGAGTTGTTAACCTAATTTTGCAAAGCTTCTTCTCTGGTAACATTGTACTGCTAACTAGGGCGTTCAAAACCTTTGCCAGACCAATTCTCGAATACAGCTCGTCTGCCTGGAATCCACACTGTATATCGGACATCAATACAATTGAACGGGTCCAGAGGTATTTCACGAGAAGAGTCCTCCACCCCTCTGCTTGCAATAGAATCCCTTATGCCACCAGGCTCGAAATTCTGGGCTTGGACAATCTGGAACTACGCCACCTACAGTCTGATCTAAGCATTATTTTATTTATTTATTATCAAAATTTATATGCCGCCCAATCCCGAAGGACTCCGGGCGAATAATCCCTTCAAGGCAGGGGTGGGTTTCTCGCCCCGTTCCAACCGGTTATATACGGGGCCGGCGGCGTCCTCGTGCACGCGCGTGGTGCACGCATGCGTACTAGCGTCTGCGCGACGCTCCAGCTGCTCCTGGACGATCGCGCAGGCACTGTATGCGTCCTGCGCATGCGTGGAAGTGCAGAACTCGTCAAAACTGGGTAAGGACCGCGGGCGGGCGGGCGCGCCCTTCGCCGTTCCCGGAAGTTACTTACTTCTGGGTTCGGCGACCAACCGGTTCGCAGGGACCGCCGTGAACCGGTTGAAACCCACCCCTGCTTCAAGGTCATGTCCGTATCTCTATGCAGCTGCCCAGCTCAGCCTGTTACAAACCATTTTTTAAAAAAGCAATGTAAATCTGAAAGAAAATCTAATGCTCCAGGCAGAACACAAGAATGATGCTAGTCTGCTTCAGACGCCATGTTCTCTGCCCTAAAAGAGCCTGGACTGATGTTTCAAATTAATCACAGATTTTTTTTAAAAAAAGGAACGTATGGAGGAAAACCTATCTCCTTGAATAGCCCGAGGTCTGTAATAAAGAATGAAATTAAAGGCAATTCTTTCTCTTGTACAGCAAAATAAGAACACGAGGCAACAAGACTTTAGCACAGCAGAGAAAACAGATATTATAAACGTGGAACAAATTAATGTCCAGATGTTTTAGCTAGAAATAACATTTTGAAATCAACGTTTCTTTGCTTCATTTACCCATATTTCTTTTCCTGACACCTGGACATTCCAGTTTTTAATCAGACTCTTCGAGGTATTCATGTAATCCCTAGTTTTTTTTTCCCAGGTTTGGTTCACAGATCTTTGCTTTGAAAAGATTAAATGGTTGTTATTTCCAGCAGAGCTAAAAGGTGGGTTTTCTCACTCTGTATGTGGCTTACAGCATCTCCCTCCCTCCCTCCCCCCTCTCTCTGTCTTCTCTCTCTCTCTCTCTCTGTCTCTCTCTCTCCCTCTCTCCCTCCCCCCCTCTCTCTGTCTTCTTTCTGTCTTTGCTTTGAAAAGATTAAATGGTCTTCTCTCTGTCTTTCTGTCTGTGTCTCCCTCCCTTCCTCTCTCTCTCTGTCTTCTGTCTGTGTTTCTGTCTCTGCCTCTGTCTCTCTCTCTCTGTGTCTGTCTTTCTCGCTTTCTTGTCTCTCTGTCTCTGTCTGTCTGTTTGTCTGTCTCTATCTCTCCAATCTCCCTGAGGGGCTGTTCCCTCTTGTAAGGATGAAGATTGACAATCTACCAAAAGGGTGGCAAGCGGGTTACATACACAAGTTGGTGTGAGTCTCTGAATTGAGGTTGGATAGCAATGTGAAAACTAAAAAAAAAACAGAACACACAACACCCTGCTACACATCGATATTGTTCTCTAAATCAGACTTCTATGATCATGAGGAAGGAGCTTCCCATTGGAGCCCACCTTTTCCAACTTTCTGAAGGTCAGAGATGGTTCATATGGGATAATCCAAAACTGAAGATACCATACAAACATACATATGGAAAACGTGTTTCTCTTGAATTACTACGCCACCCTATGCTTGCTCTACTATGGAATCAATGCAGTGCAGGGAGATTTTCTCCTGGGTTACTATATATAGGATAATAGTAGCCTTAAGTCAACATGTAGTCTAAATGTTGTTTGCTGAGAAATGAGCACACTTAATCCTATTTTAATCTCTTTGGTGAGTGGAGCTCTCATTCCCTCCTTTGACCTTTGACCACAAGTCTAAAACTCAGAACTGCTATGAAAACTGGAAGATTTAAACATTCTTTCTATCTCTCCTCAGAGAGTTGGAAACGTGAGCTTCAGTGAGAAGTCTTTGTTTTATTTTTCCTTGAATGTCTCTCTTAATAACTTTAGTATTGGGGTAATAGTAGCAGTAGCAGTTAGACTTATATACCGCTTCATAGGTCTTTCAGCCCTCTCTAAGCGGTTTACAGAGTCAGCATATTGCCCCCACAGTCTGGGTCCTCATTTCACCCACCTCGGAAGGATGGAAGGCTGAGTCAACCTTGAGCCGGTGAGATTAGAACCGCTGAACTGCAGATAACAGTCAGCTGAAGTGGTCTGCAGTGCTGCACCCCTAACCACTGCACCACCTCGGCTCTTATGGATGGGTAGATATCAGTGGGCAGTGGAAGACATTCACCAGGTTGGGAATATTTTTAAGATGATTTGCCCACCTGCTCCCATGTTAAGCCATTTTGCCTGCTATTGGCGTGTGGCAATGCCTTAAATATCCCTTGAGCCATCACAGTGCAACTCCAGAGCCATAGAAAATTTCTGGTTCCCTTTTTGTGGCACCTCCCTAAAACCAGAATTAATGGAAATTGGTAGGGCAACTATTCACTACTAGCTGCTAACCTGCCGTTGCCCTGGTATTTATTTATAGGGGGGAAATGTCCGTACCAAAGGTAATTTCTAACATTAGATTTCCCCCCTTACCACAGGGAGCCCGCTTGTGGACTATCGTGGAGCTGTTACCATGGCAACTCCACTGTGCTGCACATTAGAAGCCACTTTACAGCAGTACAGTAAAAGCCATTTGAAGGCACAACAGGCTGTATCTTAACAGAACACACACACCTGAGGGGTTTTAGGGGTGTCTTACCCCCACAGTATTTTTTTCAAGAGAGTAAGTCATCTGTAAGTCATTAAGTTTGGTTGAAATTGTTCAAGGCGTTCCATAGTTATGCTGGAACATACAAAACACAGCCATTTATATCTATATCTATATATCTATATATCTATGTATCTATGTGTCTATGTGTCTATGTGTCTATGTGTCTATGTGTCTATGTGTCTATGTGTCTATGTGTCTATGTGTCTATGTGTCTATGTGTCTGTGTCTATGTCTATATCCATATCCATATCCATATCCATATCCATATCCATATCCATATCCATATCCATATCCATATCCATATCCATATCCATATCCATATCCATATCCATCCATCCATCCATCCATCCATCCATCCATCCATCCATCCATCCATCCATCCATCTATCTATCTATCTATCTATCTATCTATCTATCTATCTATCTAATGGATGAATAGATGGATAGATGGATAGATGGATAGATGGATAGATGGATAGATGGATAGATGGATAGATGGATAGATGGATAGATGGATAGATGGATAGATGGATAGATGGATAGATGGATAGATGGATAGATGGATAGATGGATAGATGGATAGATGGATAGATGGATATGGATATAGATATGGATATCTATCTATCTATCTATCTATCTATCTATCTATCTATCTATCTATCTATCTATCTATCTATCTATCTATCTATCTATCTATCTAGATGGATATATGGATATATGGATATATGGATATATGGATATATGGATATATGGATATATGGATATATGGATATATGGATATATGGATAGATGGATAGATGGATAGATGGATAGATGGATAGATGGATAGATGGATAGATGGATAGATGGATAGATAGATTCTGCAGCTGGAAACATACACCAACTCTAGCGAAAACCACTAAGAATGCAGTATTGGAGACTAACTCTGCCCATAGCCAGCAGTTCAATCCTGACCAGCTCAAGTTTGACTCAGACTTCCATCCTTCCGAGGTCGGTAAATTGAGGACCCAGATCGTTGGGGATGCTGACTCTGCAAACTTCTCAGAGAGGACTGTAAAGTACCACAAAGTGGTATATAAGTCTATGTGCTATTGCTAACTATGCTATCAAATAAGTATGAAGCTCCCGCAATCTAGAAAAAATACTGAGTATCCAAACTCATCTTAAATGGAT
Source organism: Thamnophis elegans (assembly GCF_009769535.1). Lineage (NCBI taxonomy): Eukaryota > Metazoa > Chordata > Lepidosauria > Squamata > Natricidae > Thamnophis > Thamnophis elegans. Next base: position 1,750,451 of record NC_045544.1, read on the forward strand.
GAGATGATCCTAACTGTTGGCAAGTATATTCCTGTCTACTGTGGACTTTGCTGACCTCTGTTATAATGTGAAATCTGTTTTCACCACAACTGTGTGAGAAGGAAGGAGCTTTCTGGACTCATATTCTAGGTATCCACATTGCAAACTTGAGAGAGTAGATTATTTTTGTTGTTCAGTCGCTAAGTCATATCCAACTTTTTGTGACCCCATAGACCATAGTGTGCCAGCCTTCCCCATTCTCCACTGTCTCTTGGAGTTTGCCCAAATCCATGTTCATTGCATTGTTGACACTAGCTAACTATCTCTGTCTCTCCTGTCCTCCTTTGCTTGTTTTGAAAAGTAGCCTTGATGTTGTATGAATACCAGAAAGAAAAAGGAAGAACCCCCCCCCCCTTGATATCATTTTCAGCAAAAAGGATTAAATTTTACCAATAACCAGAGCAGCTTCCTCCACATACTCTTCTGTTTTCAAATTTCACACTTTTTTGTGTGTCTGCCTTGCTCATTTAGTGTTAATAAATTCTTTCCTTTCTAATCCATTGTTCTTTAAACAAATAACAGAAACTGTAAAGCAAGGAGGAATGGTAATAAGTAAACAAGTGAAGGCTAAAGGCAGTGAAAATACATAAATCAACACCCGAGAGCAAATTTGTAACACTGAATTGCTAAACAAAACATATTAAACAGACTTAAAAACACAGCAATAGAAATAACATGGCCAACTAAGTCCAACTTTATTGATCATAAGAAACTACTACTACTACTACTACGACTACGACTACTACTACTACTACTACTCCTTCTCCTTCTCCTCCTCCTCCTCCTCCTCCTCCTCCTCCTCCTCCTCCTCCTCCTCTTTCTCCTTCTCTCTCTCCCCCTCCTCCTCCCTCTCCTCCCCCCTCTTTCTCTCTTTCAGCTGTAATACAGAGGATAGATAGGAAGTTCCATTTCATGAATGGAAATAAACCCATGTGATATTGTCTATTTGCTTGTGCCCCTATATACTTATGAATAACTAGACAACCCATGTCCCATTGTGTCATCACTGCCACTCATCAACCTAGCAGTATCCTGAAGGTGCCAAGCCGCAGGAACCTGGGAGGTAGCAAAGGTGATTGCGTTGCTTGGCGCCTTTGAGGATACCGCTAGGTTGGTGAGCAGTGCTGTGCCCAGCTGAAAGGGGGGGGGGGGGTTGCTGGGCGGTTGCTGTCTTGCAAGCGGGCTCCCAAAGATCCGGGCACAGCCTCATGGGTGAATGGCTGTGTTGTGATGTTGCAGCAGCGCAAGACAACAGCCATGAAGCAACCATGCTCATGAGCAGCCACCCGGCAAATCCCGGAAAATCCCCTTTGCAGCCGGGCACAGCGCCATTTACTGACCTAGGGGCATTGTTAAGCTATGCTGCCGCCAGGCTCCCGTGGCTTGGCGCCTTCCAAATGCCAATGAATGGTGCTCTGCATGGCTGGAGAGGATGCTTGCGCGAGCAGCTGTTCCACTCTCACTCACCTGCCTCCCAGCCACACAATGCATGGCCCACCTCTCCTTATGGAGCCAGGGCACCTCCGTCGCCACTGCCATCCCAGCCTGGCTTTTCCCATTGCTTCCAACCGGAGTCTTTTGGCAGTGGCCGCTCTGGGCGCACACTCTATGGTTGTGGGCCAGCTGCATTGGGAGGTGGGTGAGCGAGAGTGAAACAGCTGCTCGCGCAACCCCCCTCTCCAGCCATGCAGAGCACCATTCACTGGCATTTAGAAGGCGCCAAGCTGCGGGAGCCTGGCGGTGGTGAACAAGCGCTCACACAGCTTGGTGATACCCCTAGGTCAGTGAATGGTGCTGTGCCCGGCTGCAAAGGAAGTTTGCTGGGTGGCTGCTCATGAGCGTGGTCGCTTCATGGCTGTTGTCTTGCACTGCTGTGACAGTGCAATACAGCCATGCGCCCATGAGGCTCTGCCCGGCTCTTTGGGAGCCCACTCGCAAGAGAGCAGCCACCCAGCAACTCCCCTCTTCAGCCGGGCACAGCGCTGCTCACCAACCTAGCGGTATCCCAAAGGTGCCAAGCAACGCGATCACCTTTGCCTCCCCCCAGGTTCCCGCGGCTTGGTACCTTCGGGATACTGCTAAGTTGGTGAGCGGTGCTCTGCCTGGCCAAAGGTGGGGGGATTGTCCAGGGGGCTTATCTGTGGGGGGGGGGCTTATATTTTTGCCCACCAGAAAAATGTGGCATGGCTGTATTATGAGGAAACATGGGGAAACACGGTACATGCAACACACACACACACACACCTCAACAGTAACAACTAAGCCATCTTTGAGAGTTAATTGTCCAACTTCTTAAAACCTGCTGGGATGGATCCATTGGTTAGAATTTTCCAATTGGTTAGAAAATGAAAATTAAATAAGTCCACATTTCTATGCCAATTAAATCAAATCGAAGCAAAATACTGTTGCATCAGCAGGCATTTCCCAATAAATCTAAAGGACCGCCAAGTGCCTCCTTTCCATTCTTTCCTATCAATAGCAACATTTACCATAAAATATTCAACAAGTGGACCAATTGATTTCAGTGGGTTTAGCCTTCTTTTGGAATGTGGCTCTTTTGTAAAGTGCTAATTTTCAAGTGAAGCGGTTCACGGTATGCTTACAAGCTTTTCATCTGCAGAATAACCCCTGCAATCAAAAATCAATGCACATGTACAACGTGTGTGTGTGTGTGTGTCTGTGTGTGGCATTGTGCTTTAAACAACTGTAGATTTGCTTTGATTCTGGGAGAATGGATCATCTGCAAAGCTCAGGGTGTATTTATGCACGTGGGTGAGATTTGCTCTTTCATCTGTCATCGTTCCCTGTTTGTTAAGTATCCAGCTTTACAATCTAAATCCTCACTGCTTCGCCTAGCTTGGAATGAAGTTTTCTCTACAAAGTGGATTAAAACTGCAACTCTATAAAGCTCAGATGTTGACACACCGGTTGAGGATGAAGAGATCTGATTTCAGAAAGAACTTTAGACTGCATAGGGAGTAAACCCTTTAATGTGATTTTATATATTCTATACTGTGATTATATATATATATAAGAAACACTTATTCCCCTGTAATTTAACCAAAAACAAAGAGGAAGCAAGTTTCTGGGAAGTTTGACCTGACATCTTTCTCATTGCTAAGAAACTCCCCAAAAGGATTTTACATGGAAGATGAATGAATAAACAGATGGCCTTTGATCATATAACAAGGAATCTAGTCAATATCTTTCTGATAAGCCTTCAGTATCCTTTGTGTTCTCTAGAATGTGTTAGATCAGAGGTCTCCATCCCCAACCTCCATGCCGTGGCCCGGTATTGGGCTGCGGCTGATTCGGAACCAGGCTACGTAAGCAGCAGGCAAGAGCACGCAAGCAACTCCACTTAAGATCTCACAGGCTGGGTCTCCTTCTGGTACCATCGACCGGGCAATGCCGGCTGGCGACTACTCGGGGGAGGGCCTTCTCTGTAGCTGCTCCGACCCTGTGGAACAATCTACCCGCAGAGATCCGGAGCCTTCCCACTCTCTCGGCCTTCCAGAAAGCCACTAAAACCTGGCTGTTCCAACAGGCCTGGGGCTGTTGACCCCAAAATACGGTCCAGCCCCATTTAGAACGGAGTGTGTGATGTGTTGTTTTTTTTAAATCTATCTTTTCTTTTCCCTGTATTTTATTTTTGATTTTATTTCTTTATTGTAAGCCGCCCAGAGTCCTACGGGATTGGGGGGCATATAAATGTTATTAAACTTTAAACACTTGTGCAAGTGGTGGGCATGTGCGTGCTCAAAACTCCATTTGTGCAAGCAGTGTGTGTGCTGCTTGCACAACTAGAGCTGCGCACAAATGCATGCTCACCCACCATGCGCACGGATCCCTCCCCTCTCCCCCACCGCTGCCTTTGCCAATTCACAAAGGCGGAAAGGTCTGGGACCACTGTGTCCGTAAAGCCCACGGTTTTGTTGGTCCTAGTGGTTTCACTAAATTTTGGGGAAAGATGCTCCCACCACAGTGGTGAAATTATTTATTTCTAAACTATAGGATTGTGTATCAGATTCATAAAATCTCTGGACCAGCATCTAAAGTTGTGTTAATGCAGTGATTCATTAGATTTCATAGACTTGACCACTAATCCGTTAATCCTTACGGGAGGATATTAAATCAGAATGTGCTCATTCTTGACTTCATATCCCTTGATGTGACCCACATAATGTCTTCCTTCTGCTCCAGATTTTCCCACCCAAGACAGATTACCCTGATGGTTTCTACTTACTTTCACGCTTGAATATTTCTCCTTGTCAATAATATAATTGACCAGAAGTGTCAACACATTGATGGCATCTAATTAAAGGCTTCAGGATCTGTTTCCCAGCTGGCCACTATCAACTATTATTTCCTCTGAAAATGGAGTCATTAGTATTAAGCCAGACTAATAATTAAATTGTTCTGCCATGCTGAGATGAAATGAATGGGCTTGTATGGGGTGGAGCTTCGAGGGACATTGGGGGGTTAGTAGCTCCAGTTGCATCTTAATGATCTCATTCTTCTGTTTGATTTTTCCAGCTTTGGCGTAAATTAAACGTATGATGGAATTATAGACACTCATTAATGTCAGACTCTGTTTTCAACATCTGAAAAAAGATTATTGCAGCTATTATCAACTATGGAGCTCTGCTAGTTTGTCTCTGATTTGGTGGCATCTGTGCCCTGGATCCTTTAGCTGTTGACTGTAATTGAACAGCTATCACTGTAGCCCTAAGAGATACTTTCAGACAACATGATTAATAACCAGCCTTCCTTGCCAGCACAGAGACCAGAGTTCAATAGGCCAATGTTTTGTTTGGAAATAAAGCTTTCTCTTTATCAGAGGGAGAATGTGTCCTTCTCATAACTGTTCATCTGCCATAGACAACAGCAAATAGAACATTAAAAACATTGTGGCACATGATAAGAGAAGAGAGGGTCCATTCCAAGACTCTCAGTAGGATAGCAATGATTGGTCAATCGTAGTTTAGCATGATATGTTATGACTGTGCATATGCTTAGATGGGTGTTTTGCTTGGTTAGCAATAGCAGTAGACTTATATACCACTTCATAGGGCTTTCAGCCCTCTCTAAGCGGTTTACAGAGAGTCAGCATATTGCCCCCAACAATCTGGGTCCTCATTTTACCCACCTCGGAAGGATGGAAGGCTGAGTCAACCCTGAGCCGGTGAGATTTGAACCGCTGAACTGCTGATCTAGCAGTAGCCTGCAGTGCTGCATTTAACCACTGCGCCACCTTGGCTCCTTGGTTAGATCAAGACGTTGGAGCTGCTTCGTGATAAGCAAATTATCTAGCTGGCTTTGCAGCTCCATCTCACAACCACCTACACAGAAACTTGTTTTGACTTTGAGGGGCACCTCCAGAGAATGTTTTAGTTGGCTGCCTCTGAGTGTGGCTTTGATACTGAAGGGGAGCAATTTGTTTAACTTTCTCCAGCAAGCTTTCCATGAGACTGGGCACCTCTTACAAAGCTTCTTCTGGTTTTTGCAAGTCTTAGATAGGAATGACAGAATTGGGAGGAATCTTAGAAGTCTTCTAGTCCAACCCCTTGCTCAGGCGGGAAACCCTATACTATTTCAGACAATTCCAATCTCTTCTTAAAAACATCCAGTGGAGCACCCTTAACCTCTGGAGGAAAGTTGTTTCACTGATTAATTGTTCTCACGTCAGGAAATTCCTCCTCAGTTCTAGGTTGTTTCTCTCCTTGATTAGTTTCCACCCATTGCTTCTTGTTCTGCCCTCAGGTGCCCTGGAGAATAGCTTGACTCCCTCCTCTTTGTGGAAACCCATGAGATATTGGAACACTATCATGTCTCCCTTGGCCTCCCCCCATTAAACTAGACATACCCAGTTCCTGCAACCATCCTTCTTATCCTCTTTAGTGAGGAGATCCAGGAGATAGGTAGTGTGGTATGTTTCAGTAAAGATGTGTGGTGTTGTCTGTTTGCTTTGCTTTGATGAGGAAACTCACATCACCTCTGCAGCAAGAAGCTTTTGGGGAAGCAAATCAAAGTCACCTCTCAGAGGCCTATTACATGCAAATTCAACCAGTGTTGATAAATGCATGGAATATTTTGATGACTGTAAATAGCTCCATTGCTCTTTTAGTTGGGTAGCATTTTTTCTTCTGAGGCAACATCATCAAGAGGACATGGTATAATTCTGGTAACTAAAAAGTACTCATTTAATGGAGGAAAAGCCTGAAGTCTTTGATTCTTGGATTATCCAGGAATTAGAAGCTGGCCATGGGGGATATCATAATTATAGGGATGATCTCAGAAAACATAGATTAAAAAAGCCATCAGTTGCAGTTTTTTCAGTACCCCTTTAGAACAAGAGTGCAAGACTAATAAAAACAAAGGAATGGTATAAGTCAGGGCAACATTTTTGAACGTTCAGCTGAAAAATAAGTCCAAAAACTGTTATGTCCTCTGTCCATTGAGAGACAATTCTGCATTGTCTTATAAAAAGGGACCTTTGAGAGAGATCTACTTATTTCTGGATTATAGGTGCATGAATTCTTTTCTCACTATATAATTTTGGTAGGAGGCCATGATGACTTAGCCATTAATGAAACTAAGCTTGTCAGCTGAAAAGCTGACAGCCCAGGTATGAGACCCAAGAGCCACACAATGAGGTAAGCTCACATTCCTTGCCTCAGCTTCTGCCCACCTAGCAGTTCGAAAGCATGCAAATGTGAGTAGATTAATAGGTACCACTTCGGTGGGAAGATAACACCATTCCATCAACCTTTGGCATATAGCCATTCTGGCCACACAACCACAGAAGCGTCTTCAGACAATGCTGGCTTCTTGGCGAAGAAACAGAGATGAGTGCCACACCCTAAGTCAGACATGTCTGGACAGAGAAACCTTTATCTTAACCTTTAATTGTGGCATGGAGCTTTTCCTTGACATAGGTTCACAATGAATATGAGAAAAGCAGAGGTGGGATGCTCCCGGTTCGGCCTGGGCGAACCGGTAGTGGTGGCGATGGGAGGCCCTGCCCACCTGCCTAGATGCTTCTGCTCATGCGCAAAAGCATCAAGGCATGTGAGTGCATGCACGTGCCCACATGAACAAACGGGTAGTAAAAAAATAGAAACCCACCACTGGACAAATGTACTACTTTTGTAAATCTGCATGTTCTTCTGTATGTAGTTTGGAGTCCTGCACTGTTTCTGTATTGACAGCTGCCACACAATCCCCGTTGCGGTGAATAACATTGCAGAGGCAAATGGTTATTTTTAACATACTGTCCTATTTCTGATTCCAATTTGATTCAGGCTTCATCGCTCCTCTTGCTCCTTGTCAACTGATTTCAATCTACCAAGTGCTTCCAGATACAATCCATTTACTGTGGTTGAACTTCAAGTAGGCAACATTAGTTTCCAATTGGAAATATTATATCTCAGAGTAGCAGTCAAGTTACCATCAACAAAGAAATAATTTGGTACCCCTGAAAGTACTGTATGCCCTTGTACTAACAATGGTACAATATTTTGGAAGAGAAATTCATTTTTCTATCCTATGTCATGAAAGATGTGCTTTTCATTGATACACACATATAACAAAATATTTCATTAAAAAAAAAACCCTGGACAAAGCAATCTCAGGAGGCTCTCTGAAGAGACGGGAAATGCAAGGCAAGAACCATCCATCTCACACTATTGTTAATTTTTCTAGATATTGACACAGAACAGAGTGTTTATGGCTGCTTTCGGAATCTCAATAAATACCGGGCTTTATTACTGAAAGCACATTTGTAGCACAAACCAGAGAAAATCAAGACGTGTATCTAATAGCTAGAAAGACAGGAATCACTCCGAGATTTTGAAATTATCTTCCTGCAAATCTGACTTTACAAAATTCTTCGGACTGCACTGAATTGATTATCTTATAAAGATAGGCTGTATCAAAGAGACAATGTCTTTGATCAGGTATCCTTTTCCTATATATCCTATATAATGAAATGTGGTATATGTGAATATGTTTGTGAATGTGTGGGTCTGTGTCTATGTATGATATATGATTTTTAATGTAGATAATAGGTAGATAGATAGATAGATAGATAGATAGATAGATAGATAGATAGATAGATAGATAGATGAATGATAGATAGGTAGATGATAGACAGATAGATGATAGATAGATAGATAGATAGATAGATAGATAGATAGATAGATAGATAGATGGATGGATGGATGGATGGATGGATGGATGGATGGATGGATGGATGGATGGATAGATAAATAGATAGATAGATAATGTGATAAGTGATATATAATATTTCATTTAAAAATCTCAATATCTGAGAACGAGGAGGACAAAATAGCATACTTATTACTTCTCAATAAGGGTCAGAAGCAAAGATCTGCTCATTATCTCTTTTTCCTACATCTCTATGTAAATTACAACAATTTTTTGGGACAGAAATAAATCACATATTTCTTTACCAGGCATTAATACATGTTGGCTTGTGGATAAACACTTTCAAATGTCATGCAACTTACTGAAGTGAAGAAAGAAGGAACTGTAGGAAACACTGAAGAAATAAGAGTGATGATGGTCTACATCAGGATGAACATAAATATAAAGGTTTCTCTTGTCAAGTTGTGTCCAACTCTAGGAGGTGTTGCTCATTTCTGTTTCTTGGCCGAGAGACCCAGCATTGTCCAAAGATGTTTCCATGGTCACGTGGCCAGCATCACTATTCTGTGCCAAGATGCACAGAATGCTGTTACGTTTCCACCAAAGTGGTACCTATTTATTTACTCACATTTGCATACTTCTGAACTGCTAGGTGGGCAGGAGCCAGAGGAAGTAACAGGAGCTCACCCCATCCCACAGCGCTTGGGTTTTGAACTTGGGCTGAAAGCTTTCCAGATGACAAGCTCAGCATCTTTAACTACTGACCCATCATGCTCCCCTGGATGAGCATAGCTTCCATGAATGAGACAAGGAGAGGAGCACCCACTTCATTCTGCATTATACTTGCTCATCCTCAGCATCGAATTCAGAGATTTAAGAAATGAATCGGGTTGTTTCTGGATGGGTTGGGTTGCTCAGAAGAAAAAGGCTTGTTATATGAGTTGAAACCTATTCAATCAACATTCTAACAAGAATGAATGGAAAAGCTTCAGCGGATGAGTTTGTTAAAATCCTGGAAAGGTACTTGGAGAATCCCATTCAAAACATCAAAAGATATGAGATTGAACAACATACATGGTGTTTGTGTAGCTATGTGCTATAGAATTGAATTGAATTGAATTTTATTATTTGTATGCCGCCCTTCTCCGGGAGGGACTCAGGGCGGCGAGCAACTCAAAAGGGGAGAAGGGGAACATAGAACACAATACAAATAGTTAGAATAGCCAAGAATCACACAACCACACAGGTCGAGAGGGGAGGGGAGCTCATCACCCCCAGGCCTGCCGGCAAAGCCAGGTTTTGACGGCTTTTCGGAAGGCCTGGAGAGAGGTGAGGGTCCGAATCTCTGCGGGGAGTTCGTTCCAGAGGGCCGGAGCTGCCACAGAGAAGGCCCTCCCCCAGGTAGTAGCCAGGTGGCATTGGCTGGTAGACGGAACCCGGAGGAGGCCGACCCTGTGAGATCTGACGGGTCTTTGGGAGGTAATTGGCAGCAGAAGGAGCCCAGAGACCACACGTTTCGTCTGCAGCAGTTCAGTGAGAAATGTATATGTATGTGGGGTCCTTGGTGCTCTCTGAGCTTGGTCATTTTCCTCAGCACTGATGATGTTACCTAGTTGGGCAATGAAATGTCTGCAAGAAAATCACCAAGCTCAAAGACCATCAAGGACCCCACACTTCAACCCTGAGCTACAAATATTCTCTTCTATATAAATATGTGAAAGGAAGTTTATTACTGAATTGGAAAAAAAGTACAAGATAAAATCAACTTGTCTAAAATTGCAGAAAGGAATGCTACGTAGATTATCTGATGCATTGGAGAACATGGATCTGAAAAGGAATGGTTGATACACCAGAGAAAATGGAAGGAAAGTTATTTACAAATGGGTAAAAGCTAGATTGAGTAGATGAATTAGTCTACGTACATTGGTTGAATATTTGCTAAAGGGCAGGTGGATGGAAACATTTCAATGCCTGCTTATTCTGGTGTAATAGAGCCAATGTTGGGCATGTGGGAATGGGTTACTGAATTAGTGTGCATGGGAAAAGAAGGAAAGAGGTCAGAGGATTCTGAATGAATTGGAAATACACACTTATACAAACATCAATATACTGTATATCTACTGTACATCTACATCTATATCTATGTTCACCTGTATGTCTGTGTCTACTGAGCCATAGTGACACAGTGGTTAGAATACAGTGTTGCAGGCTAACTCACTGCTCACTGCTAGGGGTTCGATTCTGACCGGCTTCAGGTTGACTCAGCCTTCCATCCTCCCAAGGCCAGTAAAATGAGGACCCAGATCATTGGGGGCAATACACTGACTTTTTAAAGTGCTTAGAGAGGGCACTGTGAAACAGTATATGAGTCTTAAGTGCTATTGCTGTTCTATGTCTATCTATCTCTATCTTTATATCATCTATATCTCATCAGTGGTGGGTTGCTCCTGGTTCGACATGGTTTGGCCAAACTGGTAGTAGTGGCGGCGAGAGGCCCTGCCCACCTGTCCAGGCACTTCTGCGCATGTGCAGAAGTATTGTGTGTAAGTGTGTGTGCACGTGCGAGCACGCCCAAACCAGTAGTAAAAATATTTGCGACTCACCACTGATCTACATTATCTATTCTGTTATCTCTCTCTCTCTCTCTCTCTCTCATCCATCCATCCATCCATCCATCCATCCATCCATCCATCTACTATCTATCTATCTATCTATCTATCTATCTATCTATCTATCTATCTATCTATCTATCTACTATCTATCTATCTATCTATCTATCTATCTATCTATCTATCTATCTATCATCTATCTATCTATCATCTATCTATCATCTATCTATCATCTATCTATCTATCTATTCATCCATCCAGCTATCTATCTATCTATCTATCTATCTATCTATCTATCTATCTATCTATCTATCTATCTATCATCTATCTATCTATTCATCCACCCAGCTATCTATCTATCTATCTATCTATCTATCTATCTATCTATCTATCTATCTTTTATCATCTGTCATCTATCTATATCTATCTATCCATCCAGCTATCTATCTATCTATCTATCTATCTATCTATCTATCTATCTATCTATCTATCTATCTATCTATCATCTATCTATCTATTCATCCATCCAGCTATCTATCTATCTATCTATCTATCTATCTATCTATCTATCTATCTATCTATCTATCTATCTATCTATCTATCTTTTATCATCTATCATCTATCTAACTACACAAAAACATTCATATCCTAGAAACAAGGGTCGTTTGCAGACATGGAAGGTATGGAGAGGAACAATGAGCACTGTTCTTTTTCATATTTCATATTTTTATTCTGTTGGCTTACTATTTTTTTAATTTTCTGTATTTCACATGGCGCTGCTTATCCCAAAAGGGAATTCTAGAATATTTGTGTATCCATGTGTCTCTCTTATAAAATTTTCAACAGTTAACTCTTCCACAATAGCAAATTCAGGTAAAGAGAGTGTTCCTGAGTTTCTTTCGTTTGAACAATGTAATATATACATCTTTTAAGGGGGGAAATGATGTGATGGAATGTTATGGTAATTTAGGCAACAAGCATACAAAATCCTCTTTGATTAAAACCTATTAGTATGGATTTTAGTGGAGCTTATTCCCAGTTCAGTAGGCAGCTTAAAAGCGAAGATTTGCCCCCATATGGAGAAGTGAATGCTGCAGTATTTTGTGAAGCTTACTCTTACATCAGTCACCACAACCTTCCAAAATATGATATCAAAGTCATCAAATATAACTTTTAAATGGGGCAACTTTTGGTAGGAAGGCATGCATCCTTACAAGGATTTAGTTGTGTGTGTGTGTGTGTGTGTGTGTGTGTGTCTTTGGCGCTCTCTGAGTTTGGCGGTTTTCTGGAAGACGTTTCATTACCCACACCAGGTAACACCATCAGTGCTAGTGGTAATGATCAATAATCAGCAGTAATAAAAGGTCTGCAAGAAAACCACTAGGCTCAAAGAGGACCAAGGACCTCTCATTTCAACCCTGAGCTACAAACATTCTCCTTTATCATTGCTGTGGCCCATCGGCTGCGAGCAGAGCTAGCAACAGAGGCAGAAGAGAAGGAGGAAGAGGGGGGAGGCTGGGGCGGCTTCGGAGCCTTTGGAAGGCTCTTTTGAGGAACCAGCACCAGAGGCAGAAGCAGAGCTGGGGCCTTCCGCCCTCCCCCAGGTAGAGAAGCAGCTGCCTTCAAGCCCTGAGCTGAGTGAGGGAGGAACAGACGAGGCCCATCCCAGAAGCGCATATGAGTACAGAGGAGAGGAGAGCAATGGAAGGCAATAGGCCGGCTCTCAGGGAAAAAGAAGTTGCAGATGCTAGCCAGCTCCTCCCTGGCTGGGAAATAAATAGTAGGGGTTTGGGAAGGGCCTGTTGTCACACACATCCATTCGTTTTCCAGTGTACATCAATCAAGTCAGATTCCTTTGCCAGAACCAGGTTTGTCGGGAGTAACTGAGTCTTCCTGCTGGGAAATAATAGGGAGTGAATTTGCCTCAGCTGGTGTGAACAGGGATCGATTCTGCTTGGCTTAATCATTGAGGGACTTTTTATCTGGAGTTCTCATGTGAACAGAGACTGTACCTGTTTTAGAAGGGGAAAAGACTCTCATTTGTGCCCCCCTTTTGGGGGTTTTTTGTCTAGGCAATGTGAATAAAGACTGTTCCTGCCCTGTTTTAAAGAGGGGGGGTTGTTTTACTCATGAGTAAGTGGTTTCTCATTGCTTGGGCAGGCTGCATCAGAACAATTGGATTCAATGATGCAATATATATTCTTTATATACTCAGCATGCCCACATCACCTTTAAGATTAATTCCCATTGTGTTTAATCAACCAATCAGCTACAGCAATTGGAACAGAGAAAAGAAAAATCCATCCCTTCTTCCTTGGGCATCGTATGGAAATACTTTCATCAAGTTCTCTTCAATGTAGACAAACTTTCCTGCCCCTCAGTTCTGGTCGGTAGTTGTAATCAAAGATTGAAAGATTGATTGATCTCTGCTACTTCTGGAATTGAGTAGTAGAGTTTTAAGGCAGCCAGAAGGAACCAAGACAAAGGATCTCTGTGTCCCTTTAGCGTTTTGCTGGAGAACTCATTGCGGTTGGTGAACTGCAGTTCTCAATTCCGGGAACCGTAAAGGAACAGTCGCTTTCGACTCCTTGCCACCAGAACAGTTGCTTCATTGTGCCTGAAGCAGACTGATGCACAGCTAGGTGGTTGTGGTGCCTACAGCATTGCTGCAGCCACCTTACAACATGTCACACTGTTCTGACACAGGCTTCCCAAAAGCACGAAGCTGACTCCTCGTCCCAATAAAACCCCTTTTATTTAGTTTAAAGTGAATTCCTCTCCGGCAAAGTCCCAGCCAACAGCCAATCACCTCCCATAGACCGATTCGATCACACAGGTTAGGTCTCCTCCGGATTCCATCTGCCAGCCAACGTCAGCTGGCGACTCCCCGGGGGAGAGCCTTCTCTGTTGCAGCTCCGGCCCTCTGGAATGACCTCCCCGTGGAGATCCGGACCCTTACTACCCTCCCGGCCTTCCGCAAAGCTGTTAAGTCCTGGCTGCTCCAGCAGGCCGGGGGGCTCTCGAAATATCCAGCCCCCCGGAGATTGTGATTGTTGTATATTTTAATGTTGTTTGTGTATTATTCCCCCTCCCTTGTTTTATTGTAAGCCGCCCGGAGTCCTTAGGGAGTGGGCGGCATACAAATCAATAAAACTATAAATTATAAACTATAAACTTTCAAGAGATTTCACAACTACAGACCTTTATCAGGCTTGGAGAGCTGCCAGGCCGATATCTTCCAAACGCCACTCTGTAGCAGACAGTACTTGGCAAGAAGTCAGGAACAGATCTTCACCCTAATGAATTGAACTATTTGTCTCCTGCAAACTCCATCCCCTCTTTCACTCCGCTTTATTCCCTATGGGAGGGGCCATTCACCATCCTCCTGTGCCTTTACCACCAAGTCGACCCTTGTTCCTTAGCTGTTCCCTTCTCCTGGCAGCTCTGCGCATGCACACACTGGAAACAGGCTCCAGCTGTTCTTCTGCCCCTCTGATCTCCGAAGGCAGCTGGTAACTGTCAGACGGCCCTGGCCCTCTCTCTGCCTCCCACGCAGAACACTCATCAGAGCCTTCCCCAGACTCCAGGACTGCCCCATGTTCCTCCCTAACCTCCTCACTGCCTGAGTCTGCCACCAGCTCTGCCACAACACACACTGAGTCCCCACTCTTCATAGTTGCTGAAGGGTGAGTAGCGATTGCCCAGGAGTGAGCATTTCACGCAAAAGAGGGAAGGAATTGTTCAACTCACACAAACGAAAAAACAAACAAACAAACAAAGTAAACCACACAGCAGCAGAAACAAATTACAGGTAGAACTTGACTTACAACCACAGCCACAACTGAGCCCCATATTTCGGTTGTTAAATGAGACAATTGTTAAGTGAGTTGTTAAGTCCCATTTTACCACCTTTCTTGCCACAGTAGTTAAGCGCATGACGAAGTTGTTAAGCTAGTAACACGGCTTTTAAGTGAATCTGGCTTCTCCATTAACTTTGCTTGTCAGAAGGTGATCACATGACTCCGGGACACTGCCACCGTCATAAATATGAGTCAGTTGCCAAGTGTCTGAATCTTGATTGTGTGACCACAGGGATGCTGCAACGGTCGTGTGAAAGCCGAGATGGCGCAGTGGTTAAATGCAGCACTGCAGGCTACTTCAAATCTCAGCGGTTCGGCTGTTCAAATCTCACCGGCTCAAGGTCGACTCAGCCTTCCATCCTTCCGAGGTGGGTGAAATGAGGACCCAGACTGTGGGGGCGATATGCTGACTCTGTAAACCGCTTAGAGAGGGCTGAAAGCCCTATGAAGCGGTATATAAGTCTAACTGCTATTGCTACTGCTATTGCTACTTCAGCTGACTGCTATTCAGCAGGTCAGCAGTTCAAATCTCACCGGCTCAAGGTTGACTCAGCCTTCCATCCTTCCGAGGTGGGTGAAATGAGGACCCGGATTGTTGTTGGGGGCGATATGCTGACTCTGTAAACCGCTTAGAGAGGGCTGAAAGCCCTATGAAGCGGTATATAAGTCTAACTGCTATTGCTACTGCTATTGCTACTTCAGCTGACTGCTATTCAGCAGGTCAGCAGTTCAAATCTCACCGGCTCAAGGTTGACTCAGCCTTCCATCCTTCCGAGGTGGGTGAAATGAGGACCCAGACTGTGGGTGAAATATGCTGACTCTGTAAACCGCTTAGAGAGGGCTGAAAGCCCTATGAAGCGGTATATAAGTCTAACTGCTATTGCTATTGCTAAAAACATAAGTCACTTTTTTCAGTGCTGTTGTAACTTTGAAAGGTTACTAAATGAATTGATTTAAGTCGAGGACTACCTGTAAAACAGTAGCAAATGCAAGGAAAAAAAACTGAAGGAAAAGGAACTCCTCAATCCCATTTTTCGTTTGCTTGTTGGTTCAAAACATTTATATGGCTATTCATCTTTTAACCAATTCTGTGTAGCTTCCAATTGTTTTTTTTAAAAAAATCAAAAACTTTGTTGAAAGTGCCCCAAATCAGAACTGTTTAACCCAATCTGCAGGACACTGTTGAGGAAAAAACACCTCTGTCCTTTGTTTCTCAACTTCTCGGCCATAAGAAAAGACCGGGCAAATAGGAAACTGCTTTCCGATGTCACTTTGATATTCAATACCTCCATTCGTTCGCTCCCCACCTTAACCCCATTCTAGAACAAAGCAATTCAGCACAGGCTTAAGTTAAAATTACATTTAATTAGGCTAAAATATAACAGGCTTCATGTTCTTGCGTGTCATTATGTTCATCCGCCCAGGTGTTCCTATATGAATAAAAATGATTAGAACATGGAAATAAGTTGAATTACCCATTTGATGGCTGGGCTAACCAAATTAGTGCTGCAAAGAAGATTGGTCGCCATATCTCAACCTTTTTATACGTCTCACTTTGCTATTAATCATAGTTTTTGAAATTCATGATGATATTCTTAATTTCATATCTCCCACAACTGGCTTAAATAAGTCTTCACTTTTCCTACTGTTTAATTAAAAAATCTTGAATAACGGAATGAGTTGCTTTTGATGCTGGAAATGTATTGTTCTATTCTTGAAAGGAGCTATCCAATTTGTGCACTGAATGTAAAGAGTCAGCGGCAGACAAAATTATGTTTTTATGTATTTTAATTTTTATTATGGACTTTGATTACAGTAATAAAAGATAGTACAAACTGAAGTTAAAGAAAGAAAAAGAATAGTAAAAAAGAACAATAATTGGAAGGAAGGAAGGAGGGAGGGAAGAAAGGAGGGAGGGATGAAGGGAAGGAGGAATAGGGGAAAGAAAGGGAGGAAGGAGGGATGGAGGTGAGAGAAGAAAGGAAGGATAGACCAAAGAAAGAATATACTGAGGACATTGAAAAGAAATATATAAAGGAGTGATTCCCAACATTCATTACAAGTATAGACAAATTTTATAACTCTTTGGTCTCTATAAGATCACAAATATCTCTTCATCCCAATTTCAACCCTTAGCTTTAAACTAATCCATAAAAAAACAAGTTTTCAATCCTGATGTCAGCTAAAAGTCTGTAAATGGTTGCCAGAGCTTTGCAAACAAAAGCTTCTATTAATCTTGATCATATAAACCAAGGTTATATTCTTTCCCTTTATTTGAAATAGCCTTAACTTTTAGTTCATTCAATATTGTAGCAGGGTTTGGTTTCTTTCCATTCGTCTTTATCCCATCTCATAGCCTTCTTCAAGGGTTTAGCAAAGAAAACATTGTTTCAGTCATTCTCTGGGTTTGTCATCTGTGTTTCCCCTTTAATTTTTAAAACTTCAGCCAGTTTCTTTTCTATATCCATCCTTTTCCAAGTGAAATTTCTTTGGCCTGTCATTCCACTGGCATCAATGGGAAAGGCCTTCTAAGGACCCCATCCGCCAAGGAATTCTGGGGAATGGGAAGAGAAGAGTGTTTTCTGCTGTGGCCCCAATCCTGTGGAACACTCTACCCAGAGGTGGGTTGCTAATTTATTTTTACTACCAGTTTAAGTGTGCTTCCGCGGTTGCAAGCTTCCGTGTGCACCCACACAGGTGCTCATATGTGCTGGTGTACCTGCCCACACAGACATGTGCACATGGCAGCAATGCTTCTGAACATGTGCAGAAGCATCCGGGCGGATGGACGGAGCCTCCCGCCGCAGCTACTACTGGTTCAGATGATCCAGGCTGAACTGGCAGCAACCCATCTCTGACTCTATCGCTGAAGGTAAGAACTGTACCCACCATTTTGGCCTTCTGGTAAATTTGGTATTTTCCAGTTGGTTTTTTGGTCTCAAAAATATTGGCTGTGGTTGATGGGGTAAAAAGACCTCATCCCTTTACTGTCCATCTCTTGGTTCCTGTTTTTTTAAAAAATAGTTTAATATAGTTTTTTTTTTTATTTGCAAATTTTTAACATTTTAACTGTTTTTCTATTTATTGTTGTATGATTTGTAAGTCACCCTACTGAGGAGATGGGCAGCATATACATTTAACAAATAAATGTTACTTTTACGGTAAATAATATAGGAGGGAATCACCTGGTGTCCTACTTACCATACCTTTCTGCCACAAAATTGGGATGGAAAGTTGTATAATAAAAAGAATTGAAGCTGGAAAAATCAATTTGATTCAATTCAATTCAGAATAGAGCTGGAAGGACCTTGCAGGTCTTCTAGTCCAGCCTCCCGCTGAAGCAGAAGACTCTTCAGAGAAATGGCTGTCAGGTCTCCTCTTAAAAACATCCATTGATGGAGCACCCACAATTTCTGGAGGCAAGCAGTTCCACTGGTTAATTGTTCTCACAGTTAGGAAGTTCCTCCTTAATTCAAGGCTACTTCTCTCCTTGATTAGTTTCCATCCATTGTTTCTTGTCTTGCCTTCTGGTGCCTTCTGGTGCTTTGGAAAATAAATTCATCCCACCCACAGAGGAAAAAAAAAGAAAGAACAAAACAAACAAAAAAAACACACACACACACACACACAAAGAAAACAAAGCCCATCATCCCATGCAGTATGTAATTGATTACAGGTGTTTTAACCTTTATCATTCTTATACCTTCGTTGTTTCATTTAATAGATTTTGATTTCGTATCGTTTCTTACTCCCCTGCCTGTAGCAATCCATCCCTACTACGTTTCCCCCCATACACACACCCCGTATCTCTCTGTTATATATTTAATAGACACCACAATAACCTAGGATTAAAAAAAAAGAAAAAAAAAACCATCATCACATGCCGCATGTCGTTTGGTTACAAGTGTTTTAACATCTACATCTTCAAATAATATTTACCGTCTCAAATGTTTCATCTAATATAACTGAAAGCCTCATTTTCATTCTACAATATATATTCAGTTAACATTAGCATTATTTCCCCCCAGAAAGTATACTTATATTCATTGTTATCCTTGCATTTCATACCTTCAAACAGAGATCTTATTCCTTCAATTTTCAACAAGACGTCGCTGCCCATATATACCAGTTTTCATTTGTTCCCCTATTAGAATTGCTTATCAGCAGCGAAATATCTCTTTTTTCTTCTTTTTGAAGCTAGCAACATTTGACCTTTTCCTGTTCTCTGGTACTATTGTACCTTCCACGTGTCCCCTTTTCTCTCAGAGATCACAGAAAGGAGTTCTGAGATAACATCCACAAGGACCCTCAAGTCCTATGGATATTTTGTATTTTTTGTATTTAAGTTTATTTATATGCCGCCCTTTTCCCTGGGGGGACTCAGGGCGGCTTACAACTTAAAAGGGGGGGGGGTGACAAACTTTTAACATATAGAACAAAACATCATTAAAACACAACATTCATACCATTTGGGCGGGATATCATTTCTCTTCCCTCTGAAACGTAACAGATATTGAATACTCAGGGTAGCTACTGTGTTTCCCCAAAAATAAGACAGGGTCTTATTTTCTTCTGACCCCTGAAATAAACGCTTGGCCTTATTTTTGGGAAGGTCTTATTATTTTTGAGGTGCAGGAGGTGGCGATCATGGTGATCACATGGCTGCTGCTGTGTTGCAATATTTTCAGGGGAGGGCTTATTTTAGCGCATGCGCTCAAAAGCTCAATTGGGCTTATTATCCGGGGAGGTCTTATTTTCAGGGAAACAGGGTAGGTCTTGTTCAACTATCTTTTTACTTGCTTTGAATTGGCATCTTGGGGTCACTTTCCCTCTTGGGTATAGCTGAATCTAACTCCCCTTTTGGAAGAAACACATGGTTGAGTAGCTCATCTTCTGATCCCCCTTTCCCCCCATTATCTTCCGCCCATCTTCTTCTACTAATGGGTCATATAGCTGAACACATCATCAAGAAATAAACATTTTTAGCATCAGAATATTAACTGGTGTAAAGTGCAGTCCAGGAGTCAAGAGTGAATCAACGGGAGGAGGAAGAGGAGGAAGAGGAGAAGGAGAAGGAAAAGGAGAATCCCCCCCACCCTACAATTCTGCTTCTATTATGTATAGTTTGAGTGCTCGCACTCCCTTTCTACTCCCAGCTTTCTATTCTGGCATGTTATAAATGAGTTTTACCCAAAATAATTGTGATTAACTGATGCGTTGGCACTGTGTCTGAAATTATGCTGAACTGATTCTGTATTCCGTGCTGTTAAACATTTTTAACTGTTGCTTGCAAAAGAAAGAACGCCACAGAATTACAAACAGGGGCTTTGAAGCTAAGTTCTCCCTTTTATTTCTGGAGGGATTCTTTCAATGACCAATCAGAGTCTGCTTTTTCTAATTTTCTAATTTCCTTTCTTTTCTGCCCATCTACCATCTTCCTTAAGTCCCCAAACCAGATTCCCCCCCTCCCACCGGATTTGTGTGGGAGAGGGTCCTCTTATGGAAATTGGGGAGAACTATCATTTCTCCCTTTTCCATTAGCAGGTTCTGAGAGCATGTTTTCCTATTCTTCATAAGCAGAGGTCTATTAACCAGAGCTCTGGATCCAACGTCTAGTAGAAAAAATTATAATGGGGCATTTTGGCCTGAATAGTTACAATGCATCATGTAGAGAGAGAGAGAGAGAGAAAAACCAGAATCACGTCACAACCAAGCCATTTTACACACATATTTCATGTTCCAGAAATGTGCTAGACACAGATCTGACTGTTAATTTGCAGAATGGCAAGGTTTTTTTTTTCTTGCAAGGAATCTGATCGGTTGACACGGAGAGAATGACTTCTAAGAAATTCAGCTCTCTGGCCTATTACATTCTTGGCTGCTGAACTTACTAATAAGGATGTTGATGTCAATTATTCTGATCATTTGCGGGGAAACGTGACACCTACAGAGCGGAAATTGGCCAGATCACCATTGTGTGACACGTAAATGTTTTTTGTTGTTTGCAACATTGCAACGAGGTTATCATTATGCATGTTTATGTCTCATTTACTTCAGTGGAAGACAGTGAAACATTTTTTTTAAAAAAAAGTTTCTAATTGCAGACAATCGGATTCCAGTGTCTTAGCTATGAACAGATTGCTCTTTCTATCTTCATTGATTCGTACTGGATTCGTAAGCAGATGAAAAAGGGAAAAAATATGTATGACAAATTAAAGAACAGTGAACTTTCATTCCTTTTCGTTATATCTCCCAGTTTAAATTTTTTTTTTTTTTTTGCAAAATTGCATTCATTGGATGTCAATGTGGTAGTTTGTTCTGACCTTGGAGGTCAATAAAAAAACAATGAGAAATGCCATCTGGATTGATGGCAATAGCGTTTGTCTCTCATCTTTATTGAAAAACCAAACAATATATTTGCAGGATAGCAAATGTTGCTTTTTGGCACTATTAGTCATAGAGAACAATGAGGAGGCCTAATAAGGGGAAAAATTCTGAAAGCTTTTTCTTAAGTCTAAACTAGAGGGCATTATACTAACTATTTATATTGCTTCTTCCAATTCACTGTCTGGTAAATAGCAATAGCAATAGCAATAGCAGTTAGACTTATATACCGCTTCATAGGGCTTTCAGCCCTCTCTAAGCAGTTTACAGAATCAGCATATCGCCCCCAACAACAATCCGGGTCCTCATGAGCCAAGGTGGCGCAGTGGTTAAATGCAGCACTGCAGGCTACTGCTAGATCAGCAGGTCAGCGGTTCAAATCTCACCGGCTCAGGGTTGACTCAGCCTTCCATCCTTCCGAGGTGGGTAAAATGAGGACCCAGATTGTTGGGGGCAATATGCTGACTCTCTGTAAACCGCTTAGAGAGGCCTGAAAGGCCTATGAAGCGGTATATAAGTCTACTGCTATTTCACCCACCTCGGAAGGATGGAAGGCTGAGTCAACCTTGAGCCGGTGAGATTTGAACCGCCGAACTTGCAGATAGCAGTCAGCTGAAGTGGCCTGCAGTACTGCACCCTAACCACTGCGCCACCTCGGCTCTTTGAGTAAAACTGTGCTCCGTCAAAATGCACAGCACATACTAAGACTGTCTTAAACAACCTGATATATTCTGATAGGAATGGATACTAATATTATTTTCCAGGCGTCTTTGCTGGAGAGTAGGCTTTCCCTACCTACTATTTCCAACTGTGGATATTTGTCAATGGTGAGAAAAGTGAGGTTCTATATCTAGGCAGGAAAAACCCAACACACAGGTATAGCTGGCTCAATAGCAGTAACTGTGAGAGGGATCTGGGAGTCCTAGTGGACAATCATTCAAATATGAGCCAGCAGTGGGCTGCAGCTGCCAAAAAAGCCAATTAACAGAGGGATAGAATCAAGATCAGTTGAAGATGCTAGTACCAGTTTATAATGTCTTGGTAAGACCACATTTTGAGTATTCCATCCTATGTTGGTCATCATGATATAAAAAAAAAGATGTTGAAACTCTAGAACAAGGGTGCCAAAATCACGCGTCACGGTGGCCTCACATGCCGTATCAGGACTTTTCCCCCCTTCGCTAAACTGGATGTGGGCATGGCCAGCATATGACACATCTGGCCTGTGGGCCGCAAATTTGACAGCCCTACTCTAGAAAGAGTACAGAGAAGAACAACGCAGATGATTAGGGGACTGAAGGATAAAACATACGAAGAATGGTTGCAGGAACTGGGTATGTCTAGTTTAATGAAAAGAAGGACTAGGGTTGACATGATGGGAGTCTTCCAATATCTCAGGGGCTGCCACAAAGAAGAGGGAGTCAAGCTCTTCTCCATATCATCTGAAGGCAGGACAAGAAAAAAAAAATGGAGGGTAAGTAATCAAGAAGAGAACCAACCTAGAACTAAGAAGAAATTTCTTGTCAATTAGAACAACGAATCAGTGGAACGACTTGCCTCCCGAGGTTTTTAAGAAGATATCGGACAATTCTGTTATTCTATTCCTTGAGATATCCTTGGATAAAACACTATCAATGCTAACAAGGCTCTCTTTAGAGACATGTATATGGAGAAACATTTGGAATTGTCTCTGCTTAAGCCACAAACTCTTACAACACCCTTTTGGAAACTGTAGTGATAGGCAACCTGAAAATCCAGAGTTCTACAAGAATCCCAAAACCTTGGTTGCTGTCTTCTAGAGCTACCCTAATATTTCTCAGCATATTGGAATTGTTAAGCTGATACAAATTGGAAATAAATTCAATATACACATTGTAATATTATTGACATTTAATTTAATTTAGTTTAATTGATGGGGTGAGATCAAATTTTGGGCCTATCTACACTTTGGAGAATGACCCTTGGCCTGCTACTGAAAAGGCAGGTATCATCTTCATAACACCAACAGATCTGGAGTGGACCCATATGGACAAGTATAAGATGGCAGCAAAGAATCTGAATTTTCCAAGTAAGGAGTGGGGGTTACAACTAACTAGTGATCATATGGATTCTTGTGGTCCAGATGTGGTGATCTTAATAATAGTTGTGGAGTGAATTGACACAAACTGCTCTTCCCATGCAAGTTGTTGGTTTTTTGTCGTGGGTTGGAGTTTGATCAGCAAAATTGGGACTCTGTAACACAACACCGTTCTTCATTTATATTTAACTTAGCGTGTGGTGGAAACCCCAAATGGACTCCTAATCATAATTAATGTTATTCACACAAACATGTTTCAACAAGCTCTGGATTAGTGAGATTCTGTAGTTTATGATGAACCTAGGTCTAATCAGATTCATAATTTACTAATCCATATAGTTTAATGGATACAGTCACGATAAACAAATTGTCTTTAACATTTATGCAAACTTTACCATTTCTGTGTTGGTGATTTACAAAAAATCCTATAGGTTGATCGTCATGCAGTACTGTTTTACATGGATTTCCCATCCATACCATAAATATATGCATTTCCTTGCATTCTCTAATAGGTGAATGTTCATATGAATGACCAGAGAACTGGTTGTTCAAAAAAAAAAAAGTAGTTGAATGGAAATTTGTGGGCTAGAGTGATTGCAGAGTGTGTTACTATACATAATTTATCCTTCTCAGATTTATTAAAAACAAAGAAGCAATGAGTAACTCATACTTATTAATAGTAATTTTGGATATGGCTCAAGGTAGATTGGATTCTGCTATATTAATATTTTTAGATGCTGAAAAAGTTTTTGACGTGGCTCAGATTAATTTTATAAAGCAAGTTATGCATAGATACCATTCCTGCCTTTTTATTGAATAGGCAGAACTTACTAGTTGTAAACAACAGCAAGAGTAATAATACATTGATTAATTTCTGGAACAATTGTATTACAATGTAGCACGGACTGTTATGAAGACTGCCTATTTTTTTTCATTTGATTTTTGACTTAATTCTTACACCGTTAGCACTTGGGTTAGGAAACTTTGTGATTATTATTATTGTATTGGCGGATTCAAAATATAAATATTTTTTTATATGCTGGTGACATTTTGGTAATATTGGAAAATTATTTCATCTCCTAAACTTGATATGGGTGTTTCCACAATTTGATAAATATTCAGTTCATAAATCAATTGTGTTTTTTTTCCCTTTACTTTGCTGGTTTGATTTCATCTTATCTTATTGTTATTTTGTGCATCTGCAGAGCATCCTTGATGACGTCTGGGTGGAGGGGCGGAGCCTCCCACCGCTGCTGCTACAGGTTCGCCCGAACCGGGGTGAATCGGAAGAATAGCACCTCTGATACATCTATTCCTTTATTACTATATGTCAGCTGCAACTTCATTTAAGAATCAGGAAAGAAGCCACTCAACTCCATTAGTTTGAAATCAAGTGTACTTTTACTAATTATAAACGAACAGTAGCAAAGCTAAGCTGAATCTGGTTAATTAGGCGCAAAAGCAAATAATATCATGTATAATTCAATCCCCTCCCCTTGGCACCCAAGTCCATAGTCCAATTATAATGCACCCAACTGTCAGGTGGGAGATAACTTCAAAAGACATCACCAGGATGGAATGCTGGACAGTTAACCTTGGCGGGAAAATCCCTTCCTCTACATGCACAGTAAGATGGTCAGTTCAGCATCTAGAATCTTCCTCCAGCACATAATGAGTCCCTTCCCAAATACCATACCCCCTCCTTCCCAGTTTCAATGGCAGCCGAAGCAGCAGCAAAGCAGAGGCTGACACTATATTTAAAACATAACTGCACGAATGAGAATTGAGATGAGCATAATATAAACACGAATGATAGGAAGATGGGCAACATATACATTTCATAAATAAATACATAAAATAAATAAACTTCATGCCGCACAAGTTTTCTGAGCAAGAGAATTAACTTTGGGTTCCCCCAAGATTTAAAAGGTTCAACCGTGCAGGTGCCCTTGCCTACAATTGGATGGTTAGCCTGCAAGCATCGCTAATGAAGCTGATTTTCTTCATGTTAACTTGTTCGGACTGTTCTGCAGAAAAGATCCGTCAACATTACAAGGCATTATTTACAGAACTATCCTGATCTTCCCCGACGCAATACTGGGAGGGTTGAAATTTTTGCTGTGTGGGCCCTTATCTTTGTTTAACTTCTTTCCCAAATGCTTTGCTGAAGCCTTGTTCCAGAGAGCAGGAGTGAAAGCTTTTGGGAGTGATAATGCTTTGTGCAAACTAAAAGGAAACACAATTGAAAATCACTACAATTGTAGTTGGACAATATATTTCGCTTGTCACCTCCAGGTAGGACATCAATAAATATTGCCGTTCTGTGCTCTGAAATGTCTGTCATTATATTAAGAACAAGAACTGAAAGCGCCCTGAAGTTTAAGAACCAGTCTTAAGCTGGCTTCACAGCCTTTTGCCATGTTTCCTTCTTTCTATATTTCGTATAGGCTTCAATCCCAATTTTCCTACGTTAATAAATTTTGTCTTGTGAAAGAGGCAGGTAGGTTACAATTAAAAGATTGTTGGGAGATTAAAAATACCACCGTATTTATTTGTCATTCATTTAGCAAATTTATATCATCATATATCATCATCATATATTATCATCATATATCATCATCATATATTATCATCATCATATATCATCATTGAAGAGCCGAGGTGGAGCAGTGGTTAAATGCAGCACTGCAGGCTACTGCTAGATCAGCAGTTCAGCGGTTCAAATCTCACCGGCTCAGGGTTGACTCAGCCTTCCATCCTTCCGAGGTGGGTAAAATGAGGACCCAGATTGTTGGGGGCAATATGCTGACTCTCTGTAAACCGCTTAGAGAGGGCTGAAAGCCCTATGAAGCGGTATATAAGTCTACTGCTATTGCTATTGCTATCATCATCATCCATTCACTAGAAATGATTCTGGGCTGCATACAGCAAAAAAAGGAAGTATAGAAACAATAACCCTGTCAAATATAGTCATATTTTTAAAAAGTACACTCAAGGGATTTGATCATCAATGAAATCACCTCAAGCTGTCATTGGTTCCTTGAAACCCCTTCCCCCTTAGGCCTGATGACACAGCCAGGTCTTGAAAGACTTAGCAATAGCAGTTCGACTTATATACCGCTTCATAGGGCTTTCAGCCCTCTCTAAGCGGTTTACAGAGTCAGCATATCGCCCCCAACAACAATCCGGGTCCTCATTTCACCCAACTCGGAAGGATGGAAGGCTGAGTCAACCCTGAGCCGGTGAGATTTGAACCGCTGAACTGCAGATAGCAGTCAGCTGAAGTGGCCTGCAGTATTGCACTCTACCCACTGCGCCACCTCGGCTCACTTCTAGGAAATAAGTTATAATTTATTCATGTCAGGATAGTGGTGAAGACTTGAAACTCTAAAGCCGAAACTCTAAAGTCCTGGGGACTGGATCTGGCCCATGGGGTGCTTAGATCTGGCCCGCAGGGTTGCAGTGAAAAACAGAGAAGGACCAGCCTGTGGTGCTTCTTCCAGTGAAAACAGAACTTGAGAGGGCCACGGGTGGCCCTCCCCACCTCCATTATCACTGGCAGAGGGTTGCAGGAGGCTGTTGTAGGTGAAAACGGAACTCGGGAGTCCATTTTTGCTGGCAGAGCGCTTGTGCCGCCACAGGCACCCCCAACACAAATAATGTTGAGCTGGCCATGCCCACCCTAGCCACGCCCACCCCAGCCCTCCAAGGTCAACCCTCAATGAAATCGAGTTTGATACCCCTGCTCTATAGCATGACATTTTCTTTGGCGATATTGCACAGAGGCACTCTTCAGAAGATCAGCTGGGAAGGAGTGCTTTGCGGAAGCTACCTGTAGGAGGCAGCAACAGGGTATCTCTTTGCTGTTATCCGGTGGCAACATTTGCATTTTGATAAAAATGTGCATTTTTATAATACATATCAAGCATGACTAGCTGGTACACTAAATGATCATGATATCTTGGGGAGGCAGGAGAGTGGTACAGAGGCATGCAAGATGGGAAGGAGAAGAAGTGGCAAAATCTGAGACATGAGACTGGACCTCATTATGCAAAAAATACTTGAATCTATTATTGAGGTAAAAATGTGCTCAGTTTTCCAGCTTCATAAATTCCCTTCCTTCCTTCCTTCCTTCCTTCCTTCCTTCCTTCCTTCCTTCCTTCCTTCCTTCCTTCCCTCCTTCCTTTCCTTCTTTCCTTCTTTCTTTCTTTCTTTCTTTCTTTCTTCCTTCCTTCCTTCTTTCTTCTCTTCTCTTTCTTTTCTTCCTTCTTTATCTTTCTTCCTTCCTTCTCTCCCTCCTTTTCTTTCTTTCTTTCTTTCTTTCTTCTCTTTCTTTCTTTTTTTCTTTCTTTATCTTCCTTCCATATGTCCCTCTTTCTTGCTTTCTTGCTTCTCTCTTTCTTTCTCCTTCTTCCTTTTCTTCTCTTCCTTCCTTTCTTTCTTGCTTTCCTTCTTCTCTTTTCTTTCCTTTCTTCCCTCTTCTTTATCTTCATTCCTTCCTTCTCTTCCTCACTCACTCTCTTTCTTTTCTTCTTTCTTTCTGTTCTTCTTTATCTTTCTTCCCTCCCTCCCTCTTTCTTGCTTTTTTGCTCTTCTCTCTCTCTTTTCTCTCTCTCTTTTCTCTCTCTCTTTTATTTCTTTCTTACTTTCTTTCTTTGTTTCTTTCTATCTTTCTTTGTTTCTTACTTTCTTTCTTTCTTCTCCCTACCCCTTCTCTTTCTTTTCTCACTCTCCTCCTGAATTTTTATGTGGGAGCTAATGTGTTTGCCATTTGTATTTTTATGAAAGTTGTGTTTGCTTTAGCCTCACCATGGTTACTGAGTTACAAACGACAGACTCAAGAATTCCTCTGTGAAACTGTATGAACAGCTCCTGGGGCAGCCTGAACTAGACCAGATGCAGGAGTTAGCAAGAGTGTGGGAGTTCCTACCAGAAAGATTACAATAAAACTGTGAGTAGTTTGCATCATTTTGGCATTAAATAAACTGCATTATTGTTGTTTAATTCAAAGTATCAGGGCAACAGCATCGGGGGTGATGGTGGTAAGAAGTGACAACCTTGTGGTCACAAATGCAATGTTCTGCCCCCTTTTAAAATGTGAATTACATTTAAAAAAGAATCAGGGTTTCAATCATATGGTTGCATAATGAATATTTTGGAGTAGGCCCCTGCTCCACAACTATGACAATTGGCCATGGGCAAGTCACCGCAGGACAAGAGTTACACTAATATCAAAGAAATGGTGGAATAGAATAATTAAAGACATGATGCAAAAGGAAGGGAAGAATCAGAGGTGGGATTCAGCAGGTTCTGACCAGTTCTGGAGAACCGGTAGCGGAACTTTTGAGTAGTTTGGAGAACCGGTAAATATCACCTCTGGCTGGCCACGCCCCCACCTATTCTCTGCCTCCCGAGTCCCAGCTGATCAGGAGGGAATGGGGATTTTGCAGTAACCTTCCACTGGAGTGAGGAAGGAATGAGGATTTTACAGTATCCTTTCCCTGCCACGCCTACCAAGCCACGCCAACCAAGCCATGCCCCCAGAACCGGTAGTAAAAAAAAAGTTTGAATCTCACGACAGGGCAGAATGAAATGTGAATGGCAAAAATTAAAATAATTTTTATTTATTTAAAATAATTATATAGAATTGTTAAATTGTCCCCGCAACAAGATTTCCTGTGGCGAATTGGCCATGGTGAGTTTTCCCGCAGAGAGTTGACCGTGGCAAGTTGTCCTATTCCCCTCTACTCCTCATGGACGTCTTCCTTTGGATGCTCAGGGGAAAAAAACGAAAAGAGTTTCCAAGACATTCCTTGAAGAAGTTGAGGCAGGAAATGCAGAGATTTTTCTAATCAATCTTTAGAAAACTCTTTCATCAAAATAAAGCTCTCCAAACAGCAGAAAGATATCTAAAATAATAGTAAACAAAGCTGATCATTCTTGCTGGAAATTGTGTTTGACTAATTCTTTTTTTTTTAAAAAAAAACCAAATTGATGTTGACATACACAGTTTATTTTTCAGCCTGTCACATTTGCTGTGAATTTTTTTATGCTAGCAAACAAATGGTGCCAAAGCTTCTTCCAAGGCATCATTTAGATTGCATACAACTAGATCATTGCTGCAGTAACAGATAATTTTGCAATTGTGTAAGCCTTGGGTTGCAAACAAGGCCTTTTAAGAACCCCATGGAGAACATCAATTAGTTGAAATTTAGCGTGTCATGACTGCCCCACCCAGGCCTACCCTTCAATGTGATTTTAAAAATCCCAAAGTTTTGAAGGTATAAATGGGAATGAAGAATAAACACCAGAGTTATTAGATACAAAGTGGTCCCTTACCAATGAATGAATAAATAAATACCGAATGCAACTGGTTCGCTATGAGATGATGAAACCAAAGCTGAATTTATCAGATTTCTGATTATGGTGAACAACCTACAAGTTTTCTATTTATCTTCCTGTTGCTTTTATTCCGATGTCTAGGTAGATCTATCATCATTTAACTCCTCCCTTTTCTGCAGTCTGCTTAAAAATATTATTGTCATTTGATTCATTAGATTCTGCTCTTCCTGGTTGTATTGATTTTTTTTTATGGGAAACAACTGGAGACATTTAATATTTCTGGTAAAGTTAAATGTGTTTTAGGTCTGTATTAATACCAATTTATTATAGAGTAAGACCCACTGAATCCAGGTGTCTGTCTGTCTGTCTGTCTATGTGTCTGTCTGTCTTTTTCTGTCTGTCTGTCTCTCTCTCTCTCTCTGTCTATCTGTCTGTCTGTCTCTGTCTGTCTGTCTATCTGTCTGTCTGTCTGTCTCTCTATCTGTCTGTCTGTCTCTGTCTCTCTGTCTGTCTGTATGTCTCTCTCTCTCTCATTTCCACATCCTATCATACCCAAACTCCTTCATTACAGTGATTATTACCCCAATTTAAGTCTCACTTCTCAAGCAGTCCTCGCTGTGAAAAAGAATCCCGATCAATAACTAAATAAAGGAGAAGCTTATTTGGAAAGCAGGGCTGAACAGAGCATTGTTGCTGGGAAAAAAAGACTAAAGTTGGTAAGAAGTTTATCTAATTTTGTTGCTATAAATAAACTAAAGTATGGTTTAATTGAAAGAAGCTATTTTATATAGAAACACATCAACCACCTGCTGCACCTGGGGACAAAAGAATACATTTAAAAGCCTCGGCCCCTCCACTGAATCCTTGATCTGCTTCTATTGTACAGTGTTCTGCGTGCATATAGACTTTCTATAAGCTATGGACTCTTCTAAGAAGCTGGCACAGATACTCCGCTCTGTATTGAGGAATGAGTCTCTTTTTGAAGAATTGTGATAAATAGGATGAAAATAGTTACAGCAACTCTTGTGCTTTCCTTGTTTTGATGCAATGTAACGCTCAGAGGTCAGTACAGGTGGCCATCTTACAACCATTCTTGCAGAGACCATTCAAAGTATCAATGATGTTGACAGTTATTACCAATCCTTGGCATTCTGGCCGTCACAGCATCCGTGCTGGCGTGTGATTATGATCCAGGTCTTTGGCATCCAGCTCACAGTGATGAGGTTGCAGCGAGCCATAGTCACATGATTAAAATTTATGCCCTTACTTCCCGGCTTCCGAAAAGTAGGCAATGGGGAAGCCAGCAGGAAGTTTGAAGTCGTGGTCATGTGAGATTGTTGCTTTTAACAACCTTTAACATTATTATGACATTATGGTATGTATGTATGTATGTATGTATGTATGTACAGTATGTATATATGTATGTATGTATGTATGTAACTCAGGTTTCGTATTTTAAGCTAAGCCAGAATGAGTGTGTTTTAACTTACTGACAACTCATTCAAGATCTTGATAAATTCTTATAGTCCTTTAATAAAGTATATAAATGAAAGGAAATTTTTGGAGCTTTTGTGCTGCTGCTTCACAACCACGTTGTTTTGCTTGGGTATCTATCTATCTATCTATCTATCTATCTATCTATCTATCTATCTATCTATCTATCTATCATCCATCCATCCATCATCCATCCATCCATCCATCCATCCATCCATCTATCATCCATCCATCCATCCATCCATCCATCCATCATCTATCTATCTATCTATCTATCTATCTATCTATCTATCTATCTATCTATCTATCTATCTATCTATCTATCTATCATTCTATATCATTGGTTCATCCATTGTAGAAGGAGTGGCACAACCTGGGGGCAGAGTTAAAAGTGGGATCAGCCTAGAATCGCTACATAGCCACAAGCAAAATAAATCCACCCCCCCCCCCTTGAATTTGGTTGACTTCTTATCTAATTCCAAGCAGGTGCTAACTATGAGTTGAGAATATTCCTATGCGTAGGCATGAGTAGCCATGAATTAGTTTAACTGGGCCTTTTCTGTTTGCCTGTCTGTTTATCTCTATCTCTCTATGCACACACATAGACATGGAGATAGACACACTTGCCAAATTGGCTGGCAAAGTTCTAGTCAAGTTTGGAAGCTTGCAAATCACTACGATAGGGCAACTTCCCTAAACTATCCAGGTGTGATACCTTCCAACACATCTTTCTCCAGCCAACACAATCAATTGATGATGAACCTTGGAAGTGGCAAGCAAACCCGTGCAGAAATTGTTAAGTTGAGGAATGCTGCCTTAGGAACTTAAACCTGTTTGAGATGGGCCAAAAGTAACATTTGCAGCTCGGTGTAGATGCCTGGAACTATTTGCAGGTGTTCCAGAGAGCATGCCAATGAATTGCTCCTCTACACAGCAGCATCTTGGCGTGCTGTGATATGAGTTTATTCAAAACCTAGTGTGGGTCCTTAAAGGTTGAATCAGGTGCAGCTGTGTTAATTTAAGGTTATAGTTACAAACCCCAAGCATGTTAGAAAGATTTGGCATTGTGGCTTTAGATAAGGGCAGGTCCCAACGGAGCATCTTTGAAACTGCAGAGCCTTTGAGATGTCCACATTTTTCATGCCCTCCATCAGAGAGCGGCCACCTTTCTAAATGTGAAGTTCCTAGGTGGAGCAAAAGGTTCTGCCTTCAGTCAGCCCTGCCTCCAGGGAAGCTTCAACTTCAAAAGAGGGGAAGGAGATTAAAGCTCGCCTTCCCACAGAGATGACTCCTTTGTTGGACTCCAGAGACTAAACCTTCAAATGTAAAACTCCTGGCACCAACTTACAAGAATTTCACCCTTCCCATTAACAACCTATAATGTTTAAACCAGGTGATAGCGTTCTTTTTTTTTTTTTCATTTGAAATTCCAAATTATCCAGAATAATTAATGGGACATTAATAGAGAGGGACCTTTATATTTTATTTCCTGCACGTTCGTGCAGCTGACTTAATGGAAGCATTAAAACTGTCCGAGTTAGTATAGTCTATATCTATTTTTTTAAACTGCTGTAGTGAAAAGATGGAGAAAAGGTAGTTATATATTACTTCTTTCAGCTCCTGGATAGATGAATGACAATATGCCAGAAGAAAGTTAGTGGCCATCTGTCTGTATTTATATACTGTATAAAAGCCAAATACCACTCACTCAACACAAAATCTCCAGAACCGTAAAGCCTACAAACTTGAAATTTGACACGTATGTTCCTCTTGACGTCTAGGTGCTCACTAAGAAAGCATTTTTTAAAATGACCATCAGGTAATTAGTATTTCTTATGCAGAGATTAACACACTCTGATCCTAAGGAGTTCTACTCCCCCTCCCCACCTGAAAAGAACTCTGTTCCATCTGCCAGTTGCCTCACATTCCGTTACCTCAGTTCAAACTGGCAGACATTCCACTCCTTCAGCCAGGAGGAGCCTGGGGCTCCTTACGGTACTAAAAGCCGGTACCTCACCAAAATGTCTATGCCTTCCACCTATGGAACTGTTTCCTGACTCAAAGCGGCAGGAGCGATATTCCCTTATGTGTTTCAATCACCGACCACCACCGAGCCAACGGATTGAACTGGAGTGAACTGGATTTCTCCTGGATTGCACGATCACATAGTTTCATTGTGAAGTACGGGTATCCAGCTAGTACACACACACACACACACACACACACACACACACACACACACACACTTGAGAGCTTTCCTCTGGCTGAGTTAAGTATAGAGGACAGGGAATTATATTCTTTCCCCCCCCATATGTGCGCTTCCAAGTCATTGATCCTGGGGATTGCCTGGACATCCCTACAATTTTCTTGGCAAGATTAGGGAAGAGATTTGCCACTGCCTGTTTTCTAGGGCTGCGTGGGTACGACAGGCTGAAGGTCCTCCATTGTAGATGACAAGATTTAATTGAGCAGGAAAACATCTTTCAGACAGAACTCTGTCTTCGTGCTTGGTTATTTTCCTTAAACTCTCTCATTAGCACATA
The DNA here is from genome assembly GCF_009769535.1 of Thamnophis elegans. Lineage (NCBI taxonomy): Eukaryota > Metazoa > Chordata > Lepidosauria > Squamata > Natricidae > Thamnophis > Thamnophis elegans. The sequence continues at coordinate 1,783,968 of NC_045544.1, forward strand.
GACTTTTTTATTTTTATATTTCCTATCTGAGAAAAAAAAATGAAGAAAAAGAGCTGAGGTGGCGCAGTGGTTAGAGTGCAGTACTGCAGGCCACTTCAGCTGACTGTTATCTGCAGTTCAGCCGTTCAAATCTCACCGGCTCAAGGTTGACTCAGCCTTTCATCCTTCCGAGGTGGGTGAAATGAGGACCCAGACTGTGGGGGCGATATGCTGACTCTGTAAACTGCTTAGAGAGGGCTGAAAGCCTTATGAAGCGATATATAAATCTAACTGCTATTGCTATTGCTAAAACTGAACAGTAGCTTTGCTCTTCATTCATTCTCAGTCAGCCAGCAGAGGCTTTCTGGAACCCTTCAGAAGAATCTTGTTACTTTGGATAAAAATATGGTGGATCCTGCAAAACATCTTCAAAAGAAGGATAAAATTCACCCCCCAGTTGTTTTTACTGGGTATATGTATTGACTTTACAGCAGTAGAGACTAATTTGGTTCTGTACTTAATAACGGCAGCAAGACTCTTGGTGGCGCAGTACTGGAAGAAGAAAGATTTACCTTCAATTCAAGAATGGACTTTGAAAGTTATGAACTTAGCCGAAATGGCCAAAATTTCAGCATATCTCGAAGAACATTCAAACGAGAGATATAAACGAGACTGGAAAAAATGGATTGATTACATAAAAAGTAAATATGGGACTAAGAAACTCCAGATAGCTTATGCTTAGTATCAGTAACAATTTAAATTGTTTAAAATTTGGGTAACAGTAAGAAGCTGAGCTCAATGTAGAGATATTTTAGACTGTGATTGTCCAAAAGTTATACCACGTATGGTCTTTGGGAAGTCGGGGGGAGGGAAGGGAGGTGGGGATTTAGGGGGAGGGGGAGGGGGGAAATACAATATGTGTTAAATTCCATGATTGCATTTGTATACTGTGGCTTTTTAATGTTAGTGCGAAAACAGAACAAACCGAATATACTGGAAGGTAATAGAAATATACCGAAGGAAAGAGTCGAGTGAAAGAAGAAGGAGGGTGGAGAGGGTGAGAGAGAGGAGGAGGAGAAGGGAGGGAGGGAATGGATTAGAGGGAGTGATAGGGTTAGGGTTAGAAAGAAGGGGAGGGGAAGTAGGCGTAGAGGGGTGTGTGAGAAGGAAGAATGAAAGTTGGAGGGGATTGAAAGAGGGTGTATGGTGGGCCAAGGTGGTATATTGGGTTTGTATTGTAGAGGACATTTTCTATATAAGTGAGGGCCGTGTTTATTATTCAATGTTATATGCCCTGATTAAGCACAGTAAATATGTGATTGTATAGAATGAAAAACATAATAATATATATATATATATAAAAAAAGAAGAATCTTGTTACTTTTATTGTTTTTCTTATGGTACCTACTCAAAGTCAGACTCAAAATATCGGAATATTGAAGGCGATGAGGAGTTGTGTTCTAATTCAACACCGTGTTCTCTCTTTTGAAGTATGGAAGAAATAAAAGCGTAGTTCTTTCTGAGATAATATCTGAAACAATCAGTGGGGTTGAGATGGCCTGAACTACACTGGAAAGGATGCTCGAAGTTAGGAGCAGAGCACTGCAGGTGGAAACACCAAACCATTTATTCCTTGGACCTGCTCTTTGCTTTATTTGCAAGGGGGGGGGGGATTACAAGCCAGTTGTCCACAACGTGTTGTTCATTCATTGTGTTTCTTTCTTTAGTCTCCAATTTCTTCTCCAACTAGAGCGTAGAGGTGGAAGATCTATAGATAGACATAGAGATGCCAATCTCTCAAAAATAATTCTTTGGTTCCTCTACAGAGTTAATTCTTTTTCCAGCACTTAAGACTGTGTGGTGACCTTGATTACCTGAAAGAAAATCCCATTAAATACAAAGGAAATGACTTCTCGGAAGCTGCATATAAAGAGTTCATGGCACCTGTAGTCAATCTCTCTTTCTCTTTTAAGCAAAATGTAACCCCACGTTCCGGAAAGAGTAGAAAAATATAAAAGGACTCCTGAGCGCAGATCCTACCCTTCAATTTGTGCCAAATGTTATACTTCCATGTCTGCCTGTTTCCTAGTGATTCATTCCTGAAGCAGCCCCTTCATTACTCAGAGATTAGGACTCTTTTGCTACAGGTGAACTTTCTTCAATGAATAGCATTTCTTATGGCAATGTTTCTCTCCTCTGCCCCCACCGTCCTCCAAACTCAGCTGATTCATGACATACTGAGTCATGGGTGAAATTCAGCAGGTTCTGAGAGGTTCTGGAGAACCAGCAAATACAACTTCTGACTGGACCATAGGTGGGTTGCTGCCGGTTTGGCCTGGATCTGTTGAACCAGTAGTGGAATTCAGGCCTGGGTCACAGAACCAGCAACGACCCAGGCCTGTTACGCCCCTGAGCGTTGCTTGGCTGCCTTATTGTTGCTTGGCTTATTGTTGCTTGGCTGCCGCCATTTTGGATTTTAGTGACCGTGCATGCTCAGTTCACTGTAAATTGTTCTGCACATCCATACACAACAATTTACATTGAACTGTGAACACACACGTTTCGCTTGGGTTGCGAACTGGCAGTAACGCCAGCAGCACCCCCCCCCCTTTGGACTGGCCCCAGAGTTGGGAAGGAGTGGGGATTTTGCAGTATCCTTCCCCTGTCACACCCACCAAGCCCCGCCCACAGAACCGGTAGTAAAATAAAATTGAATTTCGCTACTGTATTGAGTATATAAACTCAGTAGTAACTTCTGAAACACCATGGATAACAAATGCTTTGCGTTTCACTAAATTGCTGATAGTCTCTTTCAATCACTGGGACCCAAGGTTGTGTCTGGATTTTTTTCTGCTTCTACCTCAGAGGTTGTTTTTTATTAAAAAAAATTGAAAACAATTAAAATGTTGATAACTATTACAGAAATAGAAACAAGAGGTATGATCCTTTCTTTTCCCCTGAGATGAAAGAAAGAAGGAAAGAAAGAGAAAAGGAAGAAAGAAAGAAAGAAAAAGAAAGAAGGAAGGAAGGAAAAAAAGAAAGAAAGAAGGAAGGAAGGAAAGAAAGAAAGAAAGAAAGAAAGAAAGAAGGGGTGTCTTCTTAAATATATATTAAAAAGATGATTCAGGAAGGCTAAAGCTGTTTTTCTGACACTTTTTCTCTCCCCTTAATTGTTCTTCCCTACAGGATAAAAAAAATTATTAGGTAACAATGAAGCTTTCCTGATATTTTCACAACTGACCCTGATCTTCCACCACCGATGTATCAACAAGGAGAAAAGAAAGCTTTGAGCGACCAACCTATTATGGAAGCATTGTGACTGGACTACTAAAATGTTCTTATCTATAAGCCTTCACGGGAAATTCCTTCCAGACTCACAATGCCACACAAAGTCGAAATCAAAGCACACTATTTTTCCAACTAGACTTCTAATCCGCTGTTCGTTTAATATAGAATTTAGATGATGGGGAGCTATTTTTGTACACTTCAGCATACCTTGATAACTTGCTTTGCCAGTACAAAATTAAAACTCCTACCAGTGGGCTACCAAACGGGAAGTGGGGGGTGGGTGGGATATCTGAGCAAGGAACACCTTTGATTGACTAAGCTTCTGCATCTGCTGTGTGTTTTCTGACACAAATACAACACAGAAGGAGGCAGTATATAACGGGAAAGGACTACTTTGAGAGCTGAGAAGATAGCAGACTTAAGCGTACTGCAGGATGCCCTCTCTGCTCCACATTGGGGTGATAAAAGAACTCATTCCTGGGTTTGAGAAGTCCATACTGCATTTCTCTCCATCAGTGAGTCTAGCTCTCTTAGCTCACTTTCATTCTCTTTGTTCAGTTCATTCGGTCTTAATTTTCACACTTGCACAGAGTTTGAGTTTGAGTTTTATTAGAATTTGTAGGCCGCCCTTTTCCCTGAGGGGACTCAGGGCGGCTCACATAAAACTGGGAAGGGGGGAACACAAACATCAAGATAGAAGACATATAATAAAATGGTAGGCAACATACATTCATCATTCGGGAGGGGTAACTATCCTTATCCCCAGGCCTGACGGGCGAGCCAGTTCTTCAAGGCTATGCGGAAGGCTTGGACGGTGGAGAGGGTACGAATCTCCACGGGGAGCTCGTTCCAAAGGGCCGGGGCTACTGCTGAGAAGGCCCTCCTCCTTGTGGTTGCCAGCCAACACTGGCTGGCCGATGGAATACGGAGGAGGCCTAGTCTATGGGATCTTATTGGTCGCAGGGAGGTAATTGGCAGAAGGCGGTCTCTCAAGTATCCAGATCCACTGCCATGTAGGGCTTTATGGGTGATTAATAGCACCTTGAAGCGCATCCGGAGATCGACAGGCAGCCAGCGCAGCTCGCGGAGGATGGGTGTTATGCGGGTGAATCGAGGTGCACCCGCAATCACTCGCGCGGCTGCGTTCTGAACTAGCTGAAGCCGCCGGATGCTCTTCAAGGGCAGCCCCATGTAGAGCACATTGCAGTATTCCAGCCTAGAGATCACAAGGGCCCGAGTGACTGTTGTGAGAGCCTCCCGATTCAGGTAGGGTCGCAACTGGCGCACCAGGCGAACCTGGGCGAATGCCCCCCTGGTCACAGCCGTTAGGTGGTGGTCAAATGACAGCTGTGGATCCAGGAGGACTCCCAAGTTGCGAACCCTCTCTGAGGGGTGCAAAATTTCACCCCCCAGCCTGAGTGTTGGAATATTAGTCAAATCTTTGGGAGGAAAACACAACAGCCACTCGGTCTTTTCTGGGTTGAGCACAAGCTTGTTAACCCTCATCCAGTCCATAACGGCCTCAAGACCCCGGCTCATCACATCTGCCGCTTCATTGAGTTGGCACGGGGCGGACAGATACAATTGAGTATCGTCCGCATATTGATGGTATCTAATCCCGTGCCTGCGGATGATCTCTCCCAGCGGTTTCATGTAGGCAGCCCTTCCATCGTTCCAGAAAGCAGGAGATAGGCCATGATAACAAAAGGAGAAGAATGACATTGGGTAAAGGCTCTAGGTAACCCTACCTCCAGCGCTTAGTTCCACTTTGAATGTTATCCCTCAGTAGAAACACAAACTGCTATCTATGTGTAGCATTTAGGGTCCCGAGGCTGGAGATGAAAAGAATGTAATCCACTCATGGATAGCTGAATCAACCAAAGTTTATTGGGCATCCAGAATTGACATGAGAATCAACAGCAAAATTATTCATCATGAAACATCATACTCATAGTGTTTTCAGCTTCTTTGAGTTCTACCTACTTTACGTGTTATATCATTATTGGCTAACAAGTCTCCAAGGCATAATAATTGGTTAGTCCTTACATCATTGGTGTTCATGAGAACGTTCACGTTGTAATAGCTGAGTAAATCAAGTGTCATCAAATGAGTGAATAAAATGTTGCAGGTTATTACTTTGTTTCATCCCGTGTGCTTGAACCATGCCTGGGAACACTGCAAGCAAAGAATAGCTGACAGGCAAATATTTTCTGCAGATTGCTGCAGTTTTTACTTACACGTGTAACCTCAGTTCTCAGGACCATTCAGATGATTCACTGTAAAAACCCTACACCTATGGCTCAAGGTGCTAAGTAAACCTAACTAGAATATGATAGGAGAAAACCAAAGTTATTATTAGCCTTTTGAGACAGGCCACATCAGGAAACAGTGTGCTGCAGCTGCCAAAAAAGCCAACGCAATCCTAGGCTGCATCAACAGAGGGATAGAATCAAGATCACATGAACTGTTAATACCAGTGTCAGGCCTGCAGTGGTTCCTTTAAGAATCTTTGGCCTGCCACACTCTGATTAAGGGGGGGGGGATTAGCAAGGGGTAGAATGTGTTGTTTTCAAAATAAAAAATTCCTTTCTAGAAGCTCCAGATCATCTTTTGTCTCCCAAACCTTTGCACCTGATTGGAAGCAGTTGGGCGTAGGTGCTAGCGTGGAAGAAGATTGGACCATGTGATGGATTATGGGTGTGGGGACAAGATCATGAACTTTTAACTGGGTGGGATTCTGATGCAACTTCCAGAATTGGGATTCCATAGCACGATGCCAACATGCCTGCCTTATTAAATTGAAACTTTAAGCATAGTTTTGCCTTCGATTCTGATTTAATTCTGCATGATATATGGAATGCTGACAACCAGTTCATAAGATCACACTTGGAATATTGCATCCAGTTTTGGTTGCCAGGATAGAAAAAAAAAGATGTTGAAACTGTAGAAAGAGTGGAGAGAAGAGCAACAAAAACGATTAGGAGACCAGAAGCTAAAACATATGAAGAACGGTTGCAGGAACTGGGTATGTCTAGTTTAATGAAAAGAAGGACGAGGGGAGACATGATAGCAGTCTTCCAATATATGAGAGGCTGCCACAAAGAAGAGGGCACCAACCTATTCTCCAAAGCACCTGAACGCAGGTCAAGAAGCAATGGGTGGAAACTAATCAAGGAGAGACTAAATCTAGAACTAAGGAGAAATTTCCTGACAGCGAGAACAATTAATCAGTGGAACAACTTGCCTCCAGAAATTGTGTGTGCTCCAACACTGGAGGTTTTTAACAAGAGGTTGGACAGTCATTTGTCTGAGATGGTATCAGGTCTTCTGTTTGAGCAAGGGGTTGGACTAGAAGACCTCCAAGGTCCATTCCAATTCTCACCTCCTGGACATAAACTGTTACAATAGCAGTAGCAATAGCAGTAGACTTATATACCGCTTCATAGGGCTTTCAGCCCTCTCTAAGCGGTTTACAGAGAGTCAGCATATTGCCCCCAACAATCTGGGTCCACAACTTAAGACAGGGCATTGCATGCCAAAACAATCAGACACAAAGCCATTTCCCCCCTCCCATCAATCTGCCTTATGCCCTCGGATGTCAATCCATCTAGCAGGGCTGCATTACTATTATCCTCTCATCTTTCCTATTTCTATTTCCTTAGCTTCCTATGACTATAATTTTATTGTTTGCATCTTATGATTTATGTTGATTGCTTCCATTCAATAGCTTTCTGTCTTATGATTTGTTTGTATTTTGTGGTTATGTTGTTTCTATTTAATATCCAATTATGATTTATGTGGGTTGCTATTTAGTACATTTAGTGTTGTATCTTATGATTTATGATTGCATTTTATGATTATTTTTTATTTTATTTCTTTATTTGTCAAAAAGTACAAGGAAACGAGTATGAAAACACATAAAAATGGCACAAATAAATGGATATAAATAAGCAAAAACATAGCCATACACACATAAAAAGAGGATATATAAATGGGACAGTAGGACAGGGAGGCACACTGGTGCGCTTATGCACGCCCCCTTAGGGAGCTCTTAAGAAATGTGTAAGGTCCACAGTAGACAGTTTAAGGTAAAAGGAATGGAGGGTTGGAGGAACTAACAACAGGATCAGGTAGGGCATCCCACACACTTGCTACTCTATTGCTGAAATCGTTTTTCCTGCAATCAAGATCAGAACGGATCACATTTAGTCTGTATCTATTGATAAGCCCTTCTGTTATTGCAGTTGAAGTGAAATTAGCCATTAACAGGTAGGACGTTATAGCAGATGATCTTGTGCACTGAGCTCAGGTTGGAATGTAGACCGCCTGGTTCAAGGTGATCCAGGCCTAAAATTTCAAGCCTGGTGGCAGATGGAATTTCCTTACGAGCAGAGGAGTTGGGTACTCTTCTCGTAAAAAAACCCCTCTGGGCCTTCTCTAATGTTTTAACGTCCGAAATGCAGTGATCGTGATTGATACTTATTGCTTGCGTGTACACTGAGAGCTTATGTCAGCACCTCTCCCTTAAATAATTAGGAAAGAAAGACCACGAGACTCCATGTGTGGAAATCAAGTGTACTTTTACTAATTATAAATGATTAAAGGCATAGCGAAGCGAAATCTGAATATTTAGGCGCGAAAGCGATTGATATATAGAATAGCGCATTCCCCACCCCTTGGCATCACAGTTACAGTCCAATCATAATTCTCCCAAGTGTCAGGTGCGAGATAACTTCAAAAGGCATCACGAAGATGGAATGTCGGTGCCGTTAGTCCTGGCGGGAAACTCCCACGCATGCGTAGTCCGATCAGCAGCTGAACTCCAGAAACTTCCTCCAGCACAATGAGTAACCCCTCCCAAATACCATGCCCTCCCTCCCCGTTTCATGGCAGCCGAAGCAACAGCAAAGCAGAGGCTGACAGCTTATGCATCGCAGACAAATTCCTTGTGTGTCCAATCACGCTTGGCCAATAAAGAATTCTATTCTATTCTTATGCTGTTATTCTGTGAAGGGAAGTCACTTTATTGTTCCAAGGAATAATACCAGCATCTATCAGAAACTCTGCTAGAATTTCACACTGCTTCCTCTTCTATCAAACAGGTTCAAGGTGGGGTTAATCTGAGCTTCTTTCTCCTACTTATCACTTGCCCAGGACTGAGTGGTGTCCTATTTCACCTTGACTGTGCCTGCACACCTTCCTCAAGGCTATTCATATGTGCCTCTGCAGTATCAGGTAACCTATGCTGTAAAACATAAACTCATTAACCAAATATTGTACAATATTTTTGTGAATATGTTTGCTTATACATTTATTTTAGCTTCCTTGCTGATTCAATTAAAAAAAAACCCACCCAATTGTGATGATGACTGCTAATTAATAATTACCAAGAGCCAAGGTGGCGCAGTGGTTAGAGTGCAGTACTGCATGCCACTTCTGTTATCTGCAGTTCGGCGGTTCAAATCTCACCGGCTCAAGGTTGACTCAGCCTTCCATCCTTCCGAGGTGGGTAAAATGAGGACCCGGATTGTTGTTGGGGGCGATATGCTGACTCTGTAAACCGCTTAGAGAGGGCTGAAAGCCCTATGAAGCGGTATATAAGTCTAACTGCTAAGTCTAACTGCTAGTTCATTCTACTACTCGAGGACAGCTGTGTGATTTTGTGCTTGCACCCCCATGCTGGTTTCGCCCTTTCCGCTGGCTTTGTTCTTTTCATCCTGTGTTGCAAGTATTCGATCCCTCAGGTGTGTTATTAAAATCCCAATTTCCAGGTAATAGAGCATCATTTTACACTATATGATACCACGTTGTGGTTCTCACTATCCGAGAGGCCCCGTGTTAGAAAATCTGCAAAGAAATAAAAGGAAATGGTTCCTTAGCAACAGGAACTCTCTGTCAAAGAAAAAGAACAGATCTCTCCGTTTGCCTGTTGCTCTGAAAGTACTTGAAACTTTTTAGACCCATTCTCAAAATATTTATGCTACTAATATGAAAAATAAAGGAAATCATTTCATATCAAAGTACTGACAAAGTAACGTCTAAGAGCTTTAAACACTTTATCCTCAAAATTGACACGGGGCATCTTACTGTCTTCTGAAAGTGTCTATATTAAAATGATTTTAAAAGTTACGTTTGCGCATTTATCCTAAAGTGGTGCAGTTTAGTTCTTCTCTGATACCTGAACTTTAAGTAAACGAGGCATAATAATAAAAGAAATCACCCAAAAGCAAATTAGATTATAATAAGGTAAACTAAGGAGTCCCCGTTCCTAAAGGCTCAGCAGCTAAGATGCTGAGCTTCTTGATCAAAAAGGTTGGCAGTTCGGTGGTTCGAATCCCTAGCGCCGTGTAACGGAGTGAGCTCCCGTTACTTGTCCCAGCTTCTGCCAACCTAGCAGTTTGAAAGCATGTAAAAATGCAAGTAAAAAAAAAATAGGAACCACCTTTGGTGGGAAGGGAACAGTGTTCCATGTGTTGTTTAGTCATGCTGGCCCCATGACCACGGAGATGTCTTCAGACAGTGCTGGCTCTTCGACTTAGAAATGGAGATGAGCACCACCCCCTAAAGTCAGGAATGACTAGCACATATGTGTGAGGGGAACCTTTACTGAAGGAGTCCCTGCAGATTTTATTCTGCTCATCATTGCTGACTATAGGGGCAGTGGTCTTCTCCATTTCAAGGCCATTGAGCCACTGAGTCAGCGATGTCCAGACATTTCCATGGTTATGCGACTACTGTGGTGTCATGGAGTGCTGTTAACTTCCCACCGATGTGGTACCTATTTATCTATTTGTCTTTGCATGCTTTCGAACTGCTAGGTGGGCAGGAGCTGGGGAGAGAACAGTGCTCATTGCATGGCACTCAGATCTCAAACCACTAAGCCACCTCACTGCCTTTTGTAGATTATAATGGTGTTCTATAAATCTGTGATATTTCCACATCTTGAATGCTGGCTACATTTCAGCTCTTCATGTTTGAAAAAGGTTAAAATAAAATTGGAAAAAAATACAGAAGAGGAGAATCAAACTTATTACGGGGCTCAAACACTTTTCTTACCACAATGATCTTTAGCTGAGAGAAGAGGCGGCTGAGAAAAACATCACTGCTTGCCGTAAAGAAAGTGAACAAGCAAGAGTTGTTTTCTTCTCTTCTTTCAAAATCCTAATTAAACTGATTGGAAGGAAACGCAGGAGAGTCAGAGAGAAGCACATCCTCGGGCGCTGCTAATTAACCCATAGGAACAACTTTCACATTACATAGCGACCACTAACTTGGGGAGCTTTGAAAGGAAACGGGGTGAATTCATGGGGAAATGGTCCTCTCAGGAACTGGCGTGGGAAACTCAATGTTACTTAGCAATAGCAATAGCAGTTAGACTTATATAGCAATAGCAATAGCAATAGCAGTAGACTTATATACCGCTTCATAGGACTTTCAGCCCTCTCTAAGCGGTTTACAGAGAGTCAGCATATTGCCCCCAACAACAATCCTGGTCCTCATTTTACCCACCTCGGAAGGATGGAAGGCTGAGTCAACCCTGAGCCGGTGAGGTTTGAACAGCCGAACTGCAGAACTGAAGTAGCCTGCAGTGCTGCATTTAACCACTGCGCCACCTCGGCTCTACTACTTCCACATGGAGGAAATCTGTCAGCCTTCCAAGTAGAACCAGACTGGAAACACAATCAGACGACTAAATTCAGCTTTAGTGTAAGGCTACGTTAACATCATCTTGCAAATCTGAAAATGCAAATTTCACACTGTGTCTTTTTACCACGTGATGAAACAGGATCTTTTCTAAACTTCTTTCTCTGCCCATTACTCAGTTGTGGGTCTCCCCCCCCCTTCTCTTATCTAATCATTTCCTAGGTGGCATCTCTTCCCCTTATCTGCCAGGGTCATTACCCACAAACTATTATGCAGCAGAGGTTCGTAGTACAAACTATAGAGGACCAGCAAATGGGTTCATTTCTTAGTTATGAGTACTCCAGAGGCATCATATTGATCGACCCACATGAGAAACACCATTTGGGACTAAGCCAGGAGTTCCCAATCGTTTCTATACCCTGCACCCCTAGAATGCTTCTAGCACCTCTTAAAAATAAATAATTATATGCACATAATCATACATATACATTATAATTTTGAAACATCTAAACCCAAGTTTTCTAACCCCCTGGAATATTGTCTTGGATAAGAGCCACGGTAGCACGGTAGCTAGAGTGCAGTACTGCAGGCTACTTCTGCTGATCACCGGCTGCCAGCAGTTTGGCAGTTCAAATCCAACCAGGCTCAAGGTTGACTCAGCCTCCCATCCTTCCGAGGTGGGTAAAATGAGGACCCAGGTTGTTGGGGGCAATAGGCTGACTCTGTAAACTGCTTAGAGGGGGCTGTAAAGCACTGCAAAGTGGTATGTAAGTCTAAGTGCTACTGCTACTGCTATTCAAATTCAAATTTAAATTCAAATTTAATGAATTTATATGCCACCCAATCCCGAAGGACTCCGGGCGGCTTACAGAAATATATCTGTAAAAGAATAAAAAAATTAAAAACAGAGAAGAAAAGCAGGTTAAAAAAGACACATCATGCATTCAATCTAGGCGGGGCTGGACTTCATTCATGAGGTCAACAGCCCCAGGCCTGCCGGAATAGCCAGGTTTTAGTAGCCTTTCGGAAGGCCACGAGAGTAGGAATTGTCTCGCACCCCCAGTTGGGAACCCCTGGGTTAAGCAGAAAGCCCAATTCAGGACTATTTTTTATTAACTCATTTTTATTTAAGAAAATTTATGTGGCTGCCCAACCCGCTCTCAATAACTTCAGGCAGCTTGCAAGAATGATAGAAAGGCATAGAAGATAACTCTCTATCCTTCTGGTGACAACAATCTAACCAAACATTTGATGGGCTCCATCTCACCCTGGAGTCCTCAGGCCAATTGGCAGGACCATGTCTTCTGGGCTTTGTAAGAGTGTCCCACTGGGGTCAATTTTATCTTCACAGGGAAGATGGTCCACAAGGAGGGAGCCACCATGAACCCCACCAGAGGGAGCTCCTTAGGAGAGGGCACTTTCCCTGCCTTCCCATTTCAACTCCCATTTTTAACTGGAGTGCGGAAAAAAGAGGGACAAAAAAAACTATAGGACTGTATTGGTGACGTGGCACGCGGAGCCATGTCACCTGACAGCCGTAGCGTCACCTGTTCCTCTTCCAGATTTATGGCGCGCATGCACACGCGACAAGCAGCTAGCCTCTGTGTGTCAGCAGTGCTAGACACCTGGAAGAGCCGGTCTTCCATTTTCCGGCATGAGCATGGATGCTGGCCAGCTGATTGGCACGTGCCTATGCACGCCACTAACTGGAAGACTTGCCGGCCCGTGCACATGCACACAACAGAAACCGGAAGTACGTTTTGCGGCATGCACATGCCCCCTTGGCAACTCCTCTTCCTGGTCATGGCTCAAACGAGTGCGTGTAGCATGCCTGCGTATGCAAAGGGCTCCCTTTTCGGCATTTGGTGCTGAAAAGGTTCACCACCACTGCTATAGGAGACTGGATTTTTATTAGGTGAAATATAGCATTTAGGCCCTCCCCACTGTGTATGTAGCTGTTCTATTCCAGAAAGCCTTGTATTGTTATAGCAAAATTAAGATCTGCCTTTTTACTTATGTAAGAAGAGAAGCCAACACCATCAATTTCCAAGAGAAGAGAGGTTTTTTATTGAACACGTCCAAGAGTTCAGTTGATTCGCATCAAACTGAACTGTCTTAGGGATCTTTTGGCAGAGTTTTTATACCTTCAAATTGATTATTACAAATCATACAGACGTCATACAGGCGTATACATGTTTAAGGTAATAAACTTTTTACTTAGGTCAGTAAAGGACATTTCAGGAAAGTTTACAAATATTCTGGGAGAGTTACAAATACATGATTCTCATAAGATCCCCAAATCATAATAGGGAAGTGAAGTGAAGATAATAGGGAAGTGAATCTTGGTTACTCATGAAGCTGGGAGGAAGATTGCTAAGATATTGCTAAAGTATTGTTAGCATATGGCTAAAATATCGCTTGCTTACAAGTTGAACTTTGTTATTCTAAACTGTCACTATGTCGCGTGCGTCTATGATTAATATTCTGTGGTTAACTGTCCACCCGGATTTCCTAATTGCCAACAAAAGCACATATTCTAAATTCCCCTTTTAGAGATGCAAGAAAATAAGGAACTATCTTTCTTTAGGCAAAAGGGCATACACAGAGTTCCAAATCTAAGCATTAGAATTAGAATTAGAATATTTAGCCTGATTAAGTATTGGGGGTTCACTTGTGGACCCCATGCTGTTTCAGTATAACTATTGGAACTGGATCTACTGCTCCCTAAAGCAAGGGGCATATATAGTACCTGAAGGTTGCATTTTGCTTTGGGGTGAAGATGGACTTAATTACTGGATGAAAAAAACGAAGGAGAAGGGATCCGCATGACAGCATTGTGCTCATCGTTGGCAAGAGTGCAGAGAAAGCTCTTGAGATGGCAGCTGCAGACAGTTCAACCTGCCTTACACGGTTCTTGAGGCGTGACTATGGCAACAAGTGACTGAGGGAGGAAGCCTCTTCCTCAGAAGAGAAGCTGTCCGCCTTACTCCGTGTTGCTGGACGACTTCGCACAGAACAGACAGATTTACTCACCTCGGAAACTTTAGATGGGGAAGCATTTGCATAAAATGGAAGTTATATAAGCCAGATCTTACATAACCCCAGAAGCTCCGGTATATTTAGCTGAATATATTCAATATAAGTATATTAAATAACTTCTGTGCAACTTCCTCATCTTCATAAAACTTTAAGGCTGCGCATGGTAGTTGCAAAAGGAGCCAAGCATTTAGCTTTGCAATGTTATTCAATCTAATATATTTCATACGGAGGCAGTAGGTCTAATGTGCTACAGGTTTGGGAGAATTGCTTCATTGGCATAAAGAGAAGCAAAACAGCCTTTTAAACTGGGTGGTTTTTACTCCAACACCACCAATGGCACCTCCAATAACCAGAAGAAAGTTCGGCACCTTGGTTTCACCTAGTAAAGGTTGTGGCTGCAGCGAGAATATCATCTCATGGTTTGCTGGGCTGTGTATGGTTTTCATTGTATTTGTGGTGTTCTGCTGCATGTTTCAAATCATCAGGAGGCTTGTAGGAATTGAGCAACCGGGAAAAAATACAGTAGGAGCTAACCAACTAAGTAACTCGGTAAATTGTTAATCAAATGGGCAAAGCTAAATGAAGTAGCTGTGGTGGCCTATATTAAAAAAATATTTTGACAATAAAATGCAGAAGGAAGCACACAATTCCTTCCTTCCTTCCTCCCTCCCTCCCTCCCTCCCTCCCTCCCTTCCTTCTTTGCATCTTTATCTTTTCTTCCCCTTTTTTTGCGTAATCTAAGGCATTTCCTGGGATCTATCAACTGCTGTTTGAATTTCTGCAAATTCAGATGCATTCGAGTGGCCTCTGGCCCTTTCAAAGGAGGAAGTGCAATAATGGACTACGCCTGCTCTTCCTTCTCTGCAACTTATTCTCGCAAAAGCTCGCATGTTTCTGAACAGGCCGTGGTAGTGGCCCATGGCCTGGGGGTGGGGGGGGGTTGGGGACCCCAATATAGCAGGACCTGAACAGTAGTATCAACAGCCTCTTGTCCACAGGGGCACAGATTCCGCTCATGGGAGGATTTTATGCATTGGCCACCCAAAACTGCTGTGAGGAGAGCATGGAAGCATGGGGCAGTTAGTGGTCTTTGGACTTTGGAAGCTGCCATGTGGTGCAAGTATCTCAGTGGCTTCTAAAAAGGGGCTTGACCAGTGGTGGGATTCAGCCAGTTCACACCACTTTGGGTGTTAACTTTCTGAGCAGTTTGGTGAACTGGTTTATGGAAGGGATCATGAGGGCAGAGAACCGGCTTTTCATTTGTTTGAATCCCACCACTGGGCTTGACTACTCAAGAAAAAAAAAACTTAGATAGAGCAGACTGATCCTGTTGGGCTTCAAGGGCAGTGATGGATAACTTTTTTGTCATTGTGTGCCAAAAGTGTGCACCCCTGTGCCCCATTTTGGGTCTCACAGGGCTCCCTGAAGTCTCCTGGGACCAGAAATGGGCCACATGCTAACACACATTTGCACACAACTCCCCCACCCCTCACCCATGCACACACGTCTCCCATATGCCCCTTGCCCCCCCCCCCATGCATGGGAGAGACCCGAAAATCAGCGGGACGGAGGGAGGTGTGCATGAATGGTGGGGCTGAGCTGGGGTGATGGCTTGCATGCCTGCAGAGAGAGGATTTGTACCAAAGCTGACATGCGGAGCCCTCTCTGCAGTTACTGCAGTTCTAGGACTTTGTTACATCGTTCAATGAAATGTGTGCACACTCATATAACCCATCATTAGCCACACCTCCTTGGAAAGTCGAGATGCTGATGGTTTTGGGAAGTTCTCTTGACCCGTATGGATTGTAGTTGTCCTCAATATGGAAAGAACTCAAACCGGTGGGAAGGAAATTCCACCCGCGTGATACGCTACAAGTCCAAGCGCCCATTTCAACTTGACAACGCTGCCTTGCTACATTTGGAGTGCAAAGGGATGCCTGGAATAGAGGACTTTAGACTGGACCCTTTTATGAGGAGTAAAGGATGTGTAAGGTCCTAGCTGGGCATCAAAAAGTAATTCTGCACCAGCCTCAGCTGAATGTAGCTTCAATGCTGCTCCTTTGGTGAAGTGAAAAGCTTGAATAGTGGCCATGTTTTCCCCCCAGCATTGTATGATATAATTTTGGTGCACACTGCCTTTGGTGGAGCTGTGGAAAACCATGCCCAAATATTAAAAGATTTCACTTATTCAATACCCAGCCATTTATCCTCCAGGTGTGCATTTTAGATCTCTTTGCAAAACTATTTTCTTTCCTTTCTTTCTTTTGCCAAGGTACAACCGTGTCTGTAATCAGCTGCAAGCAATAACTTTGTTAATCTCATTTCATTTTTCCTTCTGATGGTTTTCTGTTGGAAGAGCAATCACTCGAGACCTATTATCTCTTGTCATTTTGCTTTTTTTAAAATTTACAGACATGCATCCCTAACAATATACTGTATTCTTACAACAGGCAGCAAAACTATTCCAACTGCATTGCATTTTCAAAGTGTGCAGCTGTTTCAGCCACACGCAGGTGCACGCAGTCTTGTTGAGTTTACCAGGGTCAAACTAGAGGATTAAGCAGGGATAAGACAAGAGTGTTAAAATTTGGCAAAGTATTCATTCCCTCCTTTGCAGCCAAAATCCAGCAAATTGATATACTGTATTTTCCTCACATTTCATCTGCAAAATTGCAGTCATATCATTTGTCTTTTTCTGTCTTTAACAATTTAGGGGAGATAAATGTTATGTGCACTGTGATGTTCAGAAGTCACTGAAAACTTGGCTGCTCTCCCTGGTCCTCGGGCAACGTAGTAGTTCAAGTAGTTGTTATATAACGGTTTTACCTTCTGGGTGTCTATGATCTGTTTCTTGTTGTAGTGTGTTTTACTTTTCTTAATGGTAAATTGCCCCAGAGGGTCTCTAAATCTGTTGAAAAAGCTACAATAAGCTAACTATGAAACAGAGATCACTTTAACGATTTGATTGGATAGTGTTTTGGAACAACTGAATAGCAACAAACTAACCCAACTATATTATCCAATAATACTCTATAGAACAAAAATCGAATATCACAGGATAAAAATAGATAAGTCAAATGACAGGTAAACAATTATTGATTCATTGATTAACATAAATTATGCTAAATTGAGGATTGCTATTCACACGGTGGAATTCACCTTATTCATGGTACTGGAACCTACTCCACACCCAGTTCCCAAGCTGCCAGAGCAAACCTGAAGAGCCATTAGTAGCTGCATGAGGAACAATGCATTCTCTTTGTTTAAAGGTGGACCCCCCCCCGTGTGTGTGTGTGTGTGTGTGTGTAGAGAAAGAGGGGTGGGAGGGAGATCCAAACTTCTGCAAGAGCCTGGTGACTTTGACAGGTGCCTGTTTGAACTGTGTCCTGAATATTTTGTCTATAGTATAAGCACAGCTGTGAGCCATCAGACCACACCAGAGCGAGAGTTGTTAATATATGTGGCTGTGTGTTTTACAAAGTGTCAGAATAAGAAAAAACTACATTTTATAGTTGATGGCTTAGTATAGAAAAAAGGAAAAAGGGACAAAGGAAAACTAGAATTTAGATACATATCAAAATGGCTAAGTTTTTAGATATAACAGTACACCTTGACATCACTAAAAATATTGATTGGCCTTTCCATTGAAAAAGAATCAGCAAGCACAGTTCTTCAATACAACACTGTTAAGTCAGTGATGCCATTGTCCATCTGTCCATTTTAAACAAATAGCAATAAGACTTCTATACCACTTCATAGTGCTTTTATAGCCCTCTCTAAATAGTTTACTTTCTAAATGGTTTATTCCCTCCAACAATCTGGGTCCTCATTTTACCCACCTTGGAAGGATGGAAGGCTGAGTCAACCTTGAGCCGGTGAGATGTGAACTGTGGAACTGCAGCTAGAAATCTGCTGAAGTAGCCTGCAGTACTGCACCCTAACCACTGCGCCACCTCGGCTCTTGAATGAATATTTTTGCTATGCCATTTATGTAGTAGATTCACAATGCTTTATATAAGAACAAATTCCTTATTTTTGGTATCTAATTCACATTTTAAATCACAATATTTCTTCTGCACTATATTGATTAACTTGTATATATTAAACCAACACTGAATCATAATGGGGCAAGCTTATACAAATATTATATGTGAAAATGTCCCTGCCATTGTTTTATACTTACAGCAAAACAAAGCTAAAAATAAATTCTTTTAAAACACTTTGACAATTCCAATAAGCCTCAAAACAATTATACTGAAAGAGTCTGTCTGAAATCATAAAAAATATACTTAAGACCTTTAAGCATTGATTTATTAAAATAAGGTACTCCAATTCTTCATTCAACAGTTCTTACAAATAACACTATCCATCTTAGCAAAACTCTTTAATTGTCCATTTAAAAATATTGCTGGTTTAGAATAATCCAAAACACATTTAAATATTCCTAGTACTTTGGCAGTTTTACAGCCTGCTAAAGCATCTGGACCTAATTGTGAAATCAAAAGTTGTTTTAATTGGATACACTATAATTCCCCAGTTTTAGGCAAACTGAACTCCTGTTGCAATAGCTCAGCTGGTTTAAACACTGGATTTGTTGTGGCCTGCCAGTGGCCAGCAGAGCTGGCAACAAATTCGAACAGTGAGGAGTTTGGGGAGGAACTTGGGCCAGTCCTGGAGTCTGGGGAAGGATCTGATGAGCTTTCTGGATCAGAGACAGAGATGGGGCCAGGGCCGTCCAACAGTTATCAGCTGTCTTCGAAGTCAAACATCAGTGAGGCAGAGGAACAGCCGGAGCCTGTTCCCAGTGTGCGCACGCACAGAGTTGCCAGATGAAGGGAACAGCTAAGGAACAAAGGTCGACTTGAGAGTAAGGCCAAGTATGGTGAATGGCCCCTCCCATAGGGAATAAAAGAGGAGCGAAGGGGAGGGGTGTTTGCAGGAGACAATTAGTTCATTCATCCTTTCTTGCCAAGTATTGCGGCATCTGATAAAAATTTTGGCCTGGCCACTCTCCAAGCCTGATAAAGATCGGGAATTGTGAACTATCTTGAAAGACTGTGGGCCAGGACTTTGATAGAGAGGAATTCACTGTAAATTAAATAAAAGGGGTTTATAGGGACGAGGACTCGGCTTCATGCTGCTGGGGAAGCCTAGATCAGAACAGGACTGACAATTCAGTTGATCTAAACCAGGGGTGTCAAATTCACGCTGTCACGATGGCATCATGTGGGACTTCCCCCCCCCCTTCACTAAACCCTGCATGGGCATGGCCAGTGCATGATACATCTGGTCCATGGGCCAGCTGTTCGACAGCCCTGATCTAAACTTTAAGGCTCATGGACCTCAACTTCCAGAATTCCTCAACCAGGCTAGTTGAGAAATTCCAGGAGCTGAACTCCACAAGTCTTAAAGTTGCTAAGTTTGGAGATCCCTGATCTAAACTATTAATACCTCTATGATCTTATCCTTTACAAAATGTCAGGTAATCTACCTGACATTAGGCTGACATATAGTGCCATCAAGATAATGTCATATGAGCTGGGACCATACCAGGGGTGGGTTGCTAATCCCATTCCAACTGGTTCGGTTGGAACGGGGCCAGTGGCATCCTCGTGCACGGACGCAGTTCACGCATGCATCTTAGTGCCTGCGCGATGCTCCAGCTGCTCCCGGAGACTCACGCAGGCGCTGTATATGCCATGCGCCTGCGTGGAAGCGCAGAAGCCTTCAAAGACTGGTAAGGAGCGCAGGCGGGCGGGTGGGCCCTTCGCCGTTCCCGGAAGTTACTTACTTCCAGGTTCGCCGACCAACCGGTTCGCGGGGACCGCCGCAAACCTGTTGAAACCCACCCCTGGACCATTCTCAAAGGCAATTAATGGAAAGCTACTTTATCTGAGGTAGTCCAAATCTCACTACATAACTACCTACTGATCTACATACTGTAGTACATACATAAATACTACTACTACTGTATGTAAAATTAAACAACAGTGGAGCCAATTTTCATAACAGTGTTTGCTGAAGCAGGTTTTATCTTTGATTCATTGGTTGCTGAGGTTTTGCTCTTGATTTTTCTGTTCTGAATTCCTTTCCTCATTTTTCATGTGGTAATTGGTAAAAGTCATGTTGATGGCATGTTGTTAATCTCTTTATCATGTCTCTGGGTATTGTTCTGAAATAAATCAGAGTTCATTGATTTTAACCTCACTGCTGTTATATAAAATAGAAGGAATGCATCAGGGAACACAAAATATGTTGACAGGATTGCATTGTTTCAATGTATTTAAGCAAAAAATCTTATCTATTATGGCTCACTCATTCTTGTATATTAACTCCTGGATAGTAGAAATGCAAAGCTGCTCTTTTAAATGGAAAAATAACCAGATAGTTATAGGAACCAACTGTTAAGTGAGATACTTTTGCTTCTTATGAAATATTTATTGCTTCCAAATTGATATGCTGATATAGAAGAGCTGAGCCATGCAAAATGTCATTTTTTGTTCTTCATCTCTATTATACAATATGTATCTTAACCTCATGGTAAGGATATCATTTATTGATGAGGGGAACCAAGAAATATATAATATTTTCAATTGCAGCTCACTTCATGAGCATATTCTTTATTTTTGTTCTTCAGTATTTCTTTTTCATTTCAAGAACTGTTACAATTTCCAGGACTAACTGCTCATCGTTCATAGTTTAAGGTCAACAAAATTAGATTCTAGGAAATGTGTCCTTCTGAGAAACAAATTTGTTAAAAAACATGCTTACTAATCAACTGTTACTTCAAATATCTCATGTGTTGCTATCCTAAATCGACTTATTTAGGATAAAATTGCACTGAAATCAGCGGTACTTATTTAAATGCTTATATTTTCTCTGATAAATATAATATACATTCTTCTCCCAAAAAATTGAAAATATTTGTTGTATTTTCTTACAAGTAAATGTATTTTACTTGTAAAATATTACAGTTTTGGAGAACTGGCAGTGGAAATTTTGAGTAGTTTGGAGAACCGGTAAATACCATATCTATTCTCTGTCTCCCGAGTCCCAGCTGATCAGGAGGGAATAGGGATTTTGCAGTAATCTTCCTCTGGAGTGGGGAAGGAATGGAGATTTTACCTTTCCCTGATTCTTCCCCTGCCACGCCCACCAAGCCACACCCACCAAGCCATGCCACGCCCATCAAGCCACATCCACAGAACTGATAGTAAAAAAATTTAAATCCCACCACTGAACTAGTCATAGGCAAAGGGTGTCTTATCTTCCATACTCCCAACTCCTCTGATATCAATTTTATGTGCATTTTTTATTAACAAGCTGCATTTACAAAATTTGAAAGAATATAACTATTGGCATATAATGACATCTTGTTTCATTAAAATAATTTTTTTGTCCTCATGCCTGATCGATCTGCCTACCTATTATCACCTGTCCATCTTATTTTTCAGCAAATGCTTTTCAATGAATGTTGCCAA
Source organism: Thamnophis elegans (assembly GCF_009769535.1). NCBI lineage: Eukaryota > Metazoa > Chordata > Lepidosauria > Squamata > Natricidae > Thamnophis > Thamnophis elegans. The sequence goes on from NC_045544.1 coordinate 1,805,399, forward strand.
ATGAATCGATAAAATCAGGTCACGATTGTAATCTTAATCAGGTTATAGTTTTAATCTTTAAAACAATATCCTTTAGAACTGGAAAGCTTAGCATGAAGCCAGAATTGATTGTTTAAGGACTTAGAATTCTATAAGGAAGAATAACACTTGAGCAATTTTGAGTGGAATTTTGGGGAAACAAAGAAATTAAAAAGTTGTATCATGTTATGGGGAACCTAAGAAAACAGAGAGTATTAATTTTCAAAGAGGTTGTGTCTTCTTAACTGGACAGATGTTTCAACCTTTCTCAAGGGAATGGGCCACATTTTTTCTGTGGCAAGATGCATTTCCACAGGGATATTATACCGGAAGCTGTACTAACTATATGTGGAGCTAGAATAACAATGGGAGAATTGTTGCTTGCAGTTGGTTATCTGATGCCATCTTTTTTTTCCCCTTTACTGGTATTTTCCGCATTTCTTTATCTTTATAGAATTGCTTGTTTTTAAAGGACTTTGGGCATGATTACTATCGCTCATGTTCAGTTGTTTGAGGGTAGATATTATTTTGAAGCGTTTCAGAAGTTGTGAATAACCAAGACTTTAATTTATTGTCCAGATGGCTAGGTTTAAGTGTATATAGGCTGAGCCTCAAGCTTCATTACTTTATAACATACAGAATATTATTCTTTTCTATTTGAATATAAGGAGGAAAATGTTTTAATGATGGATATTTTTAAAGAGCTCAGTTGAATCAAAAGGTAGCTGGATTGGCAAAAGGGTTCAATGCTTTTTAATTCTTGGACTTCATTTTCTATTGTAAGTTTTCACCATAACCACTATCCAAAAGCACCATATCGTTTACATATGTTAGCTACTTAATGAGTAATTATTGATATTATTTTCCTATGAAAGTCAATTTTGGTCCTCTGCCCATGATATAAAGCCTAAAAGAGTATCAGCAAGGTCGCTGCCAAACCATAGTTATAGGGTTTTTTTGACATTCTTTGGAAAAGTGGTCCAATTTGTTCAATGCAGTATGATCCAGTAGTTTAATCTACGATAACATTGCCACTTATTTAATTATGGACTGGAGCTCCATAGGAAAGGGGGAGCGGGTTTCCTTCTGAAACGAAAATTATAGCATCTGACATTTCAAAAAATTCCTATAAGAAATTGCATTGTTTCAAAACACATCACAACTCCTGATTAAAAATAATACTATTTCAATATTTTGTTGACCTCTAAATAAATCGTGAAGCTGGAAAAGGGCAGAGGACAAAGTTCATCAACAGCTCTGCATATTAAAAAACAGATTTTTGTACACCTGCATCATTCATTTATCCTTGCATCAAATGCTAACATCTAACTAAGATTTGAGGTCTGCAAACAAAATTCAGTTATGAATATGCTATCTATGATATATACAAATGAAAAAAAAACCAGGTGCAACAATTGGATAAATGAGGGTCCCAACTGTTGAGGAAAGATCTGCAACTGATGAGAACTCAAGAGGAAACAAATGATCTGGACCCATTTCATACAGGTTTCAGGCCAGGATTTAGTACTGAGATAGTCATGCTTATTGATGACCTGTGGCAATGTCAGGATGAAGTTGCTGCATCCATCTGTGATTCCTCTGCAGTTTTTGATACCATTAATACTGGTGTCTTTTTCAGCTGGCTCTATGGGTGGGAGATTGGAGGGACCATTCTATGGTGGTTCTCTTCCTTTCTCTGGGGCTGGCGGCAGTGCGGTTGGTTGGGGGAGAGATCATTCCCTAGTCCTTTCCTTTGCCAGGTGATACAGAGTTCTACTCCCTCTGCTTGCCTTTTCTACACCTACATGAAATTGCTGGGTGCAATCATTTATGGGTTTGGGGTTCAACCTCATAAGTGTGCTGATAATACCTAATTGTATCTTTTGACCCTGAGCTGGCCAGGGATTTGAATAGGGATGATCCAACTCTGACTCAATCCTGCCAAGGCCAAGTGGCTGAGATTGTTTGGGTCACCCAGATTGGGGATAGTCCATCTTTAGTTTTGGATGGTGTCACACCTCCCCCTTCAAGATTGGTGCATAATTTCTGGGTCTTCTTAGACTTGCGGCACTTGGTTGAACAGCAAGTAACAGTTGTGACCAGGAAGGCTACATAGACATCTGGTTATGATACATAATCAGTTGCACCCTTTCATACATCAGGGAGCCCTTCATAGTCACCAATATTCTAGGCACACTGTCACTTGACTAATTCAGTGTGATCTACATAGGAATCCCATTGAAGATCAACTGGTCCAGAATGCAGCAGTATAAGTAGTAATGGGCATGCCTTGTTATGCCCACGTACCACTTCTGCATTGCAAACTACACTGATTGTCTGTTTGCTTCTGGATCTGGTTCGAGATTCTGATTGTTATCTATCAAGTCCTACATTTCATAGGGTCTGATTATTTGTGGGAACCTCATTTGGCTGATTCAATCCAGCAGGATTGGCAGGCTATTGGTTCCCCCACTTAAGCGACGTCATCTATCAGGATGTGGCAAGTAGGCCTTCTCTATAGCGGTGCTTGCCTTTTAGAATGGATTTTTTCTGTAATTTCTTCGATTGTTGTGAACCAACATCAAAATCATTGGGACTTGGGTTGCATACAAGTTACACTGGTAATGCTAAAGATATCCTTCCAATTTGGAAGGAAATAATCATGTTAATGTATGCCTTTGAAGAGTCAGAAGAATAATGAGAGAGAAACAAGAAGTTAAGAAGAAATGGAGAGGTTATGAAGGACTCTGCAAATCTGATCAATCTCCTTGCCTACAAAAAATTGGCCAATCAAGCCCAGCCATTCTTGCCTCAAACTACTACTTACATGGGGGTGGGGTGGTGGAGTTGGGGCAGGGATGGATTTTGCAGATCTTGAAGTAGATTCACGTTAAGGTGCAGAAAAGAGAATACTGTGTGCATCTTTTCTAAGTCTTTCTCAAGTATCGAATGTTGGTTTTTAGGCAATATAACTTCTTGACAAACCATTTATCTTGGTCTGATTGTTTACAGGTATTTTATCCCCTGCCATTTCAACATCTATCTGACTAGGGCACTGTGGCAGCAGCTGCAGGGCTTCTTGACCACTGGGAGCAGGATGGGCTGCTGGAGCACTTGACATGAAGAGCCTGTGGTGGTGCCAGAGGGGTTTGTGAATGTACTCGCCTGCCTGGACGATTAGAAAATGCATTTTATAATTGCGCTGAGCTGGAATTAGGAAGGTTTTTCTACAAATGGTAGAAAAATGGATTCCAAATGTTCAGAGAGAAAGAAGCAAAGCAGCTAGCCTTAAACCCGGGAAGGCTGAAGATTAAAGGGATGCAGAAAGATAGCAGCCTGTTCACCATGAAAGGAAGGAAGGAAGGAAGGAAGGAAGGAAGGAAGGAAGGAAGGAAGGAAGAGATTTCTGATGCTCCTTACCAGCTTTTCACAAGGAAACTCA